>NC_044301.2:34767609-35002263 GCF_004027225.2 Strigops habroptila | reverse complement strand
TAGCTGCTTCATTTCCTCCGTCTCCAAGGCAGCTATACCAAAAGCCCATCTATACCCTTTTGGGTCTTTGAATTACTCTCTCCTGAGATAGTCTATGCCAAGGACACATGGAGCCCCTGGACCAGTCACAATAGGGTGCTTCTGCCACTCCTTCCCAGTGATCATCTGATTCACACAGTCCAGTAAACCCGATTGTCCCTCTCCTCCACCTGGCTGGAGGCAGGGCCCCTCTATTAACAACCATAAGATTCTCCACTTAGGTGTTGTAGAAAGGGATTAGAATTCCTTATCCCACGAGCTGGATTAAAATCAGGTGTTCCACTCCATCTGGGAAACTATTCACCAGAGACTGGAGCAGCAACTTGCATGGGAGGATCATCCTTGACCGTTGTTCTCCTCTTCAATTCACGTACCCGTTCCTCCAGAACTGAGGTAGGTTTCCCATCCCACTTACTCATGTCTTCTCCATGATCCCACAGATAAAACCATAGGGTGGCCCGTGGCGTGTACCTCCTATATCTTCTCTCTCAGGCAATAGTGTGCCTTCTGTTAATAGCTAACATACGGGTTGGTACACCTGAGGCTGGATAGATCGTCTCTCAGTTGTTTTAACTCCTGGGACAGGAGTTTTTCCACAGATGAAAATATGGAAGGTGCGAGATTGTCTTAAAGCAAAAAAAAAAAAGAGCCAACAATGTCACTCCTCCTGACACTGGCTGGCCTCCTGCGTCAGGATGAGTCTGCACTTTTGACATATAAAAAGCCCGGGGTTCGAGAGAGATCAAGAAGGAGGCGGCTCCAACTACCACCAAGGTTGATATTGCCTCCGTGGGGACGCCCGCTAAAGTAGTGCCTGCCACCCCATCTCTTCATGATGCACCCCGGAGCTGGCCTCTTGGTCATTGGATGAGTGTGTGGGTCGGTAAGAATCTGTGCCTAACCTATTCTTTGGTAGCCTTTAGTTATGTCTCTTTCTGGCTTGTTATATCTCTGGATTTTATATCTATTCTGGATCTTGTAATAAACTTTCTAGCAGTTTGGTGTGTGTGTGTGTGTGTGCGTGGCTTACGTCCTTCTCCACCCGGAATCCTTCAATCCCTGAAACATAATTTTGGTGACGAGGTTGGGATTCCGGTATTGAGAAGGCAGCCACACCAGGGTTTCGTGAATATTGGGGCCGAGTAGTGGAGTGCACAGCTACCAGATCTCGCCACTGTAGTCCGTGTGTTAGTGGGGACGAGTAGTGGGGTGCACGGCTACCAGATCGTGCCACTGTAGTACGTGTGTTTGTAGGGCCATGTAGTGGAGTGCACAGCTACCGGATCGCGCCACTGTCGTACGTGTGCTTGTCTATTAGAGGTTTCGTAATAATGTTTAAGGAAAAAGAGTCCGGCAGCGACCCCTGCCGCTCCACCGGTGGAGCGACCGGGGTGGGAACCGGAACCCTGGAGTACTTTGTGGGATAGGTGGGAAACCTGTACCCAAGTAGGTCTAGAACCCTGGAATGAACCGAGTCCCATGGACTTATTAAAATATTGGGGACAATTCGTAGTGCTGCCCCAGATAAAAATGAAGGAGAGGTTACAGCATGCTGGACGCATGGGGGGCAGCCTCCTCAGTGCCTTTAAGATCATTTGGGGACATAATCAAGCGTTAGAAGAAAAGATAGGACAATTAGAAAGAGAACTGCAGGCGGAAAGGGCCAAAGGCATTATGCAGCAACAAGATTTAGTGGCTGCCACCCAGGCAGGGGCGGGGTGGCAGGAAAAACTGGAAAAATTAGCTGCCTCCTATGCGGTGTGGGCAGCGCGATGCCAAAGAGGGCGTCCCAAAAAAACGGATGAACCCGGACCTCGAGTACGCACAGCCATCACCCAGCCAGACTGGGATCCAGAAACATGGGATGGGAATATCTGGAGCTCCTCGGAGAACAAGGAGGAGGAGAAGGACCCAGAGCAGGGTATTGAATCAGTTCAGGCCGCTCCGGTGGTTAAGGGAAGAGGGGCACTGGACCCCCTCTTGGGGCGGTGGGCAAGGGCAGATATTATGGAGGATTTTTCACCAGAAGATGTTAAAAACCTACTGGCCAAGTATAGTCAGTAGCCAGGTGAACGGCCACAACAGTGGCTAGTACGTCTGATGGAGGAGGGTGCGGATAGTGTCTTGCTGGACAGTGTAGGTGCCACCCATTTTAATGGATTGTCCAATGATCCCTACATGCAGCAGGCACTACGAGCATTACTAGTGGGGGCGAATGTCCCCCTCAGTATTATGATAGCCTAAAACAAGCCAAAGTGTTCCAAACACCATTAGGGAAAGTGAAAAGGGGATTGAGAGGGGGAGAGGTCTGGCAAATTGACTTTATAGGGCCACTACCAGAACATAAGCATCAACGTTATGCCTGTGTAGCAGTAGATACCTATTCTAATGTTGTGGTTGTGATTCCCACTTGGTATGCTAATAATTATGCAACCATAAGATGTTTAGAAACCATCGAACTATACTGTGGAACCCCAGTAGAAATACAATCAGACAATGGCACTCACTTTAAAAATGCTAAGGTAGCCCAATGGGCATATGAACGAAACATCTCTTGGACGTGGCATTTGCCACACCATCCACAGGGAGCTGGGCTGGTAGAGCGCATGAATGGACTCTTAAAAACACAACTAAAATGTTTGGGTGGGGGAACCTATGTGAAATGGGTAGACCATTTGAGTGAGGCACAACAGGTATTAAATAATCGAATTATATCCCCCACCTTAATACCCCTAATGTTAATGAAGGGTGAGACTTGCGCGGTGGCATGGGTTGCCCATGGTTCTGTCACGATAGTAGGAGGAAAAGATTATTCAGTATATCCTGACAAAGGTAGTATTGTGTTGGCACGAAAGCAGCCCCTAACGCTTGATCCACAGCAGGAGCAATGGCTCTGAACTGACGTACAGGTCCACATAAAACCCAGTTCAGAGATACTAATGCAAGTCATTGTTTTACACCCAGATTTGAAAAGGTTAAATATACAGCTCTTGAATCCTGTACAAACAGATCTTGAAAAACCCATCTTACTGGGCCTAAAAAACAAGTCCACCAAGCAACAGGTCCTCCCCCCTGGGACGTGGTGTAACATTTTTTATGTCACCGGTTTAGTAGAGTTACGATCTCCTGTCAGAACCTTTCCTGGCGGTCGGGTATGGTATCAGAAACCAGGAACTTCTGCTCCAGTGGCTGCAGAAGTTATAGCAGCAGATGATTCACATGTGGTCATCATTGTATGTCCAAATTCCACTCAATGGCTTCGAGTCCCAGCTGAGCATTTACGAAGAAGAGAATAGGGATGGGGGGGGGGAGCATAACAATTTTTGTGTTCTATTCCCTGCAGACTTTTAGCCTGGCCTGTGATACAGCCTTGAACCAATGTATGGATCACCCTCGCCAATCTCACCCACCATGACACTCTCTGTTTAAGTACCACGACACCGTTGGATCTGTTTTTGATATGTCTAGTGGGTGTTCCCTTGTCGATAGAAGAACTCCGGAACGTTGTTAATACTTCCCTCTAGGGAGCACGCTCCCCACCCACCCACACTCCCCACCCACCCACCCACCCCCCCCACCATGCGGTGCCACGGAACCCGTAACCTGTGGCGGCACAGCGCGGCAGTCTGACGTCAGGCCAGGCTGGTGCTGCCCGCATACACTGAAGTTGGCAACCGGGTAAAAAAAATTGGAAACTGAATACTCTCAAGAAACTATAACTGACTTGATGCAAATTGATGGCACCATCATGATTGTCACTGCCCCTGATGGCTGCAAGTGGGTCATGCCAGTAAAATACCTCCGTGAGAGCAAAACGCTTAATAGATCTGAATTAGGTGCAGAAGCTTCCTGATATAACCAGGATTATGGAGTCGGTGCACACTTGGTTATAAACCTCCAGGTGTGGTATTGAGGAAGCTTAACCATAGATATGTCCCCTGAGCTTGGAGGGAAGTGGTGGATGGGAGGTCCTGATGGATTTAAGGAGTTTACCATCATTGCTGTCTTATGCTCCTTCCTCTCCAAAAATAGGCCCTTATGTAGTCAAGCAGAATCACATCCAAGAGCTATTGACGGGGCCAGTTCGCTTACTGAAGAAAGTGGTGTTGTTTCTATTCACCGTCAACATGTCATCCGTCAGACCTCACTGCGCCCCCCCTTCCTCTCCATGCTCCACACGGCCTGGCTGGCATGGCTCCACGGCCACTCCATCCAGGGCACCCAGGCCAGGAGAGACCTGCTGGCCACGGCGCTAGAAGGAAGAGGTGCTGGGCTGGGAGTTTTCAACACTGTGAACATTGAGGCATTAGCCAACAAATTAGAAGCTATGGGGAACTGGCTTGTGTTAGAGATGTTGCCTACCAGGGAATTAATAAATGAGAAAGACCACTGGATGCTGTTGCGACTGTTGGGCATCGAACAAAATAACATCTCTCTTGCTCTTCGCTGCATCCAGGCCCAGATGTGGGTGCAGACTGTTGTTGTGCAGGTGTCCTGAGAGAGGGGGATAATGGTATCCTCCCCACCGAGATCCAAAAGATCGTGTGAGATGCAGCCACAGAGAAGGTGCGGCAGCTCCAAGCCTGCTGTCGGCTTGTCAACTTCACCCATGACCAAGTCCTCAGTGCAGTCATCACCTACATTCTGATTGTTACAGGGGCATGTATCGAAAAGATCTACCCTGTTGGGGCCCTGGGGGGTTAACACAAATGGGTCTGTGGTCTGCCCCCTGGACCACCACCTGTGGGCGAGGGCGGGAAATGGTGGTCGGTAGATGAGGAAGCCTGCATTTTGGAAAGGGGGCTGGGATTCATATGTAAAATGATGCCCTTAAGGCAAGCGCCAACCCTTACCGGTATAGATTTGTCACTTGTAAAAGAGATGTTAGAGCATGTAAATTTACCGCAGCTGTTAAACTGTACATCATGATGGTAGTGTTATAAAGCAGATAATGGAATGAATTAAGAAGGCGGGAGTACACCACTGGTGGAAAAATTTTTCTTTGACTGGTCCCCCACAGCCACCAGCATCCTCAGCGCGTTGCTGCACCCTGTAGCAGTTATTCTGCTAATGCAAATCTGTGTGTGCATTACCATGGCAGTGACTTGTTACTGGATGAGGCAGATGAAACTCTTCATTGACAAAGAGGTGCAAGGACTGAGCCTGGCCAAATGCCTCCTACCACAGTCAAGGGCAAGACTGGGTTGGCCTCTGTGTTTGCCACCAAGAAGAACCTTTAGCTCTGCTGCTGGCTGCAACCCAGTAGGTGTTGAGCAGTGGGGACATATGTCATGCCAGACCTTGATGTGAGGGATGGCCTCCTCTGTTATAAGAGGGCCATCCAGGAGGGAAGGGCAGGCCAGGCGGCCTGCGGTTGGCACGAATCGTGGAACACTGAAGGTTGGAAGGGACCTCTTGAGATGATCTGGTCCAAACCCCCTGCTCAAGCAGGGTTACCTGAAAGCAGACTGCCCAGGACTGTATCCAGCTGGGCTTTGACTTTCTCCACAGATGGAGACGATTGGTTTGATTCAGAGTTGGACCACACACGTACCACACGGTGGCAGGTGCCAGACGGATCTAGCAATAAGGAATTGGTCCAGGGTGGCCCCCTGCCCAAGCAGGGTCACCTAAAACAGACTGTCCAAGACTGTATCCAGATGGGTTTTTGACTTTATCCACAGATGGAGACGAACTGGATGATCTTAAGGTCCTTTCCAACCCTTACTATTCTATGATTCTATGATTAGTTCCACTCGGAGATGGACCACACATGGACCATGTGGTGGTATGTGTTAGACAGGTCTAACACTGTGGAATTGGTCCATGGCGGCCCACTCCCAATACTCCGCGAACTTCCTCTATTTGCTGGAGCGGTTACTGAGGTGATGATGAATAAAGAAGGGGAGGAGGAAAATCTCCACAGATGGAGATGATTAGTTTGACTCGGAGATGGTCCACACACGGACCATGCAGTGGTATGTGTTAGATGGGTCTAACACTGTGGAATTGGTCCGTGGTGGACCACCCTGATCATCTAGAATGAGTGTTGTCGTGGTTTGAGCCCAGCTGGTAACTCAGAACCACACAGCTGCTCGCTCACTCCCCCCCTTCCTCCCCCCGCTCCCGGAGGGATGGGGAGGAGAATCGGAAGAATGTAACTCCCATGGGTTGAGATAAGAGCAGTCCCACAACTAAGGTATAATACAAACCACTACTGCTACCACCAATGATAATAATGATTAGTGAAATAACAAGGGGAGAGGATACAATTGCTCACCACACGCCGACCGATACCCAGCCCGACCCGAGCAGTGATCTGGGCCTTCCGGGTAACTGCCCCCGGTTTATATACTGGGCATGACGTGCTGTGGTATGGAATACCCCTTTGGCTAGTTTGGGTCAGGTGTCCTGTCTCTGCTTCCTCCCGGCTTCCCCTCCTCCCTGGCAAAGCATGAGACTGAGAAAGTCCTTGGTTGGAATAAACATTACTTAGCAACAACTAAAAACATCAGTGTTATCAGCGTTGTTCCCAGGCTGAAAGTTAAAAAACACAGCACTGCACCAGCTACTAAGAAGGAGAAAAATGACTGCTATAGCTGAACCCAGGACAAGTGTGCACGGCAAAGAGCCAACAAGGCCACTCCTCCTGACACAGGCTGGCCCCCTGCGTCAGGATGAGTCTGCACTTTTGACATATAAAAAGCCCGGGGTTCGAGAGAGATCAAGAAGGAGGCGGCTCCAACTACCACCGAGGTTGATATTGCCTCCGTGGGGACGCCCGCTAAAGTAGTGCCTGCCACCCCATCTCTTCATGATGCACCCCGGAGCTGGCCTCTTGGTCATTGGATGAGTGTGTGGGTCGGTAAGAATCTGTGCCTAACCTATTCTTTGGTAGCCTTTAGTTATGTCTCTTTCTGGCTTGTTATATCTCTGGATTTTATATCTATTCTGGATCTTGTAATAAACTTTCTAGCAGTTTGGTGTGTGTGTGTGTGTGTGTGTGCGTGGCTTACGTCCTTCGCCACCTGGAATCCTTCGATCCCTGGAACAAGTACAGCAAAACAATAACCTTAGCCCAGGCCCCCCAGCTGATAAACAATAAAACAGCAAATACTGCCTGCAAGTAAGGTATGACATGCTGAAACTCTGAGACCAAGTACAAGAACTCTGAGAGCAAATAAATCAACATTGTGATGAGTGACTATTAATCCAAAACAATGAATGCTTATCACAAATATGATTAGATACACTCTGTTCAGATCTGTCGGTATCTCAACCCTTCATGCCCCACATTGGGCACTAAAAAGTATTGTCGTGGTTTAAGCCCAGCCGGTAACTCAGAACCACACAGCCGCTCACTCACTCCCCCCACTTCTTCCCCCCACCCGCTCCCAGAGGGATGGGGAGGGGAATCAAAAGAATGTAAATCCCACAGATTGAGATAAGAACAGTCCAGTAACTAAGGTATAATACAAAACCACACTACTACCACCAATAATAATAATGATAAGGGAAATAACAAGGGGAGAGAATATAAAACTAAAAGGGGAAAAGGAAAAAAAACCAATAAACACAAGTGATGCAGAATACAATTGCTCACCACCCACCGACTGATACCTAGCCCGACCCGAGCAGTGATCTGGGCCTTCCAGGTAACTCCCCCCAGTTTATGTACTGGGTATGACATGCCATGGTATGGAATACCTCTTTGGCTAGTTTGATTCAGGTGTCCTGTCTCTGCTTCCTCCCAGCTTCCCGTGCCCCTCCTCACTGGCAGAGCATGAGACTGAAGAAGTTCTTGATCGGGGTAAGCATTACTTAGCAACAACTAAAATCATTGGTGTGTTATCAGTACTGTTCCCAGACTAAAGTCGAAAACACAGCACTGCACCAGCTAATAAGAAGGAGAAAAATAACTGCTACAGCTGAACCCAAGACACAGGCTTGGTGCTGTGACCACTTTCCTGGGGAGCCTGTTCCAGTGACTGACCACCCTCTTAGTGAAGAACATTTTCCTAATGTCCAGTCTGAACTTCCCCCGATGCAGCTTCATTCCATGATCAGCACTTCCCCCTCCACTGCCCCTCTTGAGGAAGTTGTAGACTGCGATGAGGTCTCCCCTCAGCCTTCTCTTCTCCATGCTGAACAAGCCAAGTGACCTCAGCCACTCCTCCTAAGTCTTGCCCTGGAGACCTTTCACCATCTTGGTCGCCGTCCTGTGGACACACTCTAATAGTTTGATGTCCTTCTTATCTTGAGGCACCCAAAACTGCACACAGTACTCAAGGTGGGGCTGCACCAGTGCAGTGTAGAGTGGGACAATCACCTCCCTTGACCAGCTAGTTATGCTGTGCTTGATGCACCTCACAACAAGGTTGACCTTTGCAGCCAGGGCACGCTGTTGACTCGTAGTCGACTTGCCATCAACCCAAACCCCCGGTCTCTTTCTGTGGGGCTGCTCTCCAGCCTCTTATCCCCCAAATTGTATGTATAACCAGGATTACCCCATCCCAGGTGGAGAATCCAGCACTTGCTCTTGTTTAATTTCATATGGTTGGTGATTCCACAACTTTCTAGTCTACCCAGATCTCTCTGTAAGGCCTCTCTACCCTTGAGGGGAGTCCACAGCTCCTCCTAGCTTAATATCATCAACAAACTTAATGTACATTTGACTCCTGTGTCCAGATAATTTATACAAACATTAAAGAGCACTGGCCTTAAAGTTGAGCCTTGGGGAACCCCACTGGTGACTGGTCACCAGCTTGATGTAACTCCATTTACTATAACTCTTTGAACCCAACCCATCAGCTGGAAAGCTGCTCAGTGGAAAAGGACCTGGGGGTGCTCATTGATGGCCAGCTGAACATAAGCCAGCTTGTGCCCAGGCAGACAAGAAAGCCAACAGCATCCTGGCCTGTGTCAGCAATAGTGTGGCCAGCAGGACTAGGGAAGTGATCATCCCCCTGTACTCGGCACTGGTGAGGCCACATCTTGAATACTGTGTTCAGGTCCAGGCCCTTCACTACAAGAGAGACACTGAGATGCTGGAGCGAGTCCAGAAAAGGGCAACGAAGCTGGTGAAGGGTCTGGAGAACAAGTCTTATGAGGAACGGCTGAGGGAACTGGGGTTGTTTAGTCTGGAGAAGAGAAGGCTCAGGGGGGACCTTATTGCTCTCTACGACTAGCTGAAAGGAGGTTGTAGTGAGGTGGGGGTTGGTCTCTTCTCCCAAGTAACAAGTGATAGGACAAGAGGTAATGGCCTCAAGCTGTGCCAGGGGAGGTTTAGATTGGATATTAGGAACAATTTCTTCCCTGAAAGGGTGGTTAGGCATTGGAACAGGCTTCCCAGGGAAGTGGTGGAATCACCATCCCTGGAAGTATTCAAAAACCATGTAGATGAGGCCCTTAGTGACATGGTTTAGTGGTGGACTTGGCAGTCCTGGGGTGAAGGTTGGACTTGATGATCTTAAAGGTCTTTTCCAACCTAGCTGATTCTATGATTCCATCGGCCAATTGCTCACACAATGTATTATGGACTTGTCTAGCCGTGTGCTGGATATTTTGCCCAGAAGGATACTGTGAGAGACAGTATCAAAAGCTTTGCTAAAATACCCCCCCTTTACTGGTTTCCCTTGGTCAACTAGATGGGTGACCTTGTCGTAAAAGGAAATTAAGTTAGTTAAGCAGGACTTTCCCCTCGTGAGCCCATGCTGGCTATGACCAGTATATGTATTAGAGCCAAATATTACTGGTTATGTAAATGGTAGAATGGGAATACAACTATACAGTAATTTTAGATGTTACAAAAGGTACAAAAGAGCTGCAGGTTTGCATGTATTAGGATTACAGGGATATATGGGATCGCAGTGGCCATTAGATGTCGATGCATTGCAGAAAAATAGGTATGATGCTGTGTAAATTCTCACATTGTGTATTGTCTCCAATAAACAACATCCCTTGTACTGGGCTTAAGTGACAAGGTTTTGGTAGTGGGGGGCAGGGGGGGCTACAGGGGTGGCATCTGTGAGAAGCTGCTGGAAGCTTCCCCTGTGTATGATAGAGCCAATGACAGCTGGCTACAAGATGGACCCACTGCTGGCCAAGCCAATCGGGGATGGTGGTACCACCTCTGTGATAACATATTTAAGAAGGGGGAAAAGTTACTGTGCAGGAGCAATTGCAGCTGGAGAGATGAGTGAGAATATGTGAGAGAAACAACTATGCAGACACCAAGGTCAGGGAAGAAGGAGGGAGAGGAGGAGGGGCTCCAGGCACCGGAGCAGAGATTCCCCTGCAGCCTGTGGTGAAGACCATGGTGAGGCAGGCTGTGCCCCTGCGGCCCATGGAGGTCCATGGTATAGCAGTTATCTGCCTGAAGCCTGTGAAAGACCCCATTCTGGAGCAGGTGGATGCCCAAAGGAGGCTGTGATCCCGTGGGAAGCCCATGCTGCAGCAGGCTCCTGGCAGGACCTGTGGACCCATGGAGAGAGGAGCCCAGGCTGGAACAGGTTTGCTGGCAGGACTTATGACCTCGTGGGGGACCCACACTGGAGCAATCTGTTCCTGAAGGACTGCACCCCATGGAAAGGACCCATGCTGGAGCAGTTCATGAAGAACTGCAGTCCGTGGGAAAGGAGCTCACGTTGGAGAAGTTCCTGGAGGACTGTCTTCCATGGGAGGGACCCCATGCTGGAGCAGGGGAAGAGTGTGAGGAGTCCTGCCCTTCAGGAGGAAGGAGCAGCAGAGACAATGTGTCTCCGAATGTGTCAGATGAAGTGATCACAACCCCCATTCCCTGTCCCCCTGCACCACTTGGGGGGAGGAGGTAGAGAATTTGCAAGTAAAGTCTGGGAAGAAGGGAGGGGTGGGGGGAATTGTATGATTTGGTTTTATTTCTTATTATCCTACTCTGATTTAATTGGCAATAAATTAAACTAATTTCTCCAAGTTAGTTGAGTCTGTTTTGCCTGTGATGGTAACTGGTGAATGATCTCTCCCTGTCCTTATCTCAATCCACAAGCCTTTCATTATATTTTCTCTCCCTTGTCCAGTTGAGGAGGGGGAGTGATAGAGTGGCTCAGTGGGCACTTGGAGTCCAGCCTGGGTCAACCCACCACGCCCTAAACCAAGCAGTCATCCGTAACACCTTGTAGCCCCATGACCCTAGAGGAGCAGAGAATCACTGCTGATATGGGAGATTAGGGGAAAACAGGATGAAGAAAGGAAATTAAAGAGCATTGTGCTGGTGGCAGCATGCAAATTGAAGTGTGTTCAGGGAAGGAATAGAAGTGAAGCAGGTTGCATTCTAAGGAAAGGCATATGTGGGAATGGGTAGGGGGTCTATGAGGAACATCGCTGGAGGGAAAGGTTGGCACAAGGCAGCTGGTAATAATGCACATGCTGGTTGTGTATGTGCTGAGTCCAGCAGGCCAAGTGTATAGAGCAGTTACAGAAAACGTTCAGCTTTGCCAATGAGGGCAGTACAAGCTGCAGCCACAGTCTCACCTACTTTAAATGGCAGCAGTTAACAAATACCCCATCCATCAGCAGCTCTTCACTGCCATTTTCTGATGGAAAAAGTAGTGGAAAAAGGTGAGAAGCAGTGAGCACAAAGCAGAACTTCCTGTTCACTCTAAACTGCTCACAAGTAGCAGGATGCAAGCAGGGTGGAAAAGCAAAGCAAGCCACTGAACGGAGATCCCTGCACAAAATCCCCCTTTATCTTAGTCACTAATCGGATGTGATGTCAGGATGGTAGTGAGCATGATCTATGCAGGAGACAGATATGTTGATATGACCACACCCCCTCTTCTCTCCTCCCTCCCATTCGGGATTTGGCCTGGTGGTTGCTATCCATTTGAACAATCAGCCACTATTATAGGTTCCCTCCCTGCCTGCTCGGATGTAGTGTAATCTTACATCCATGAATAGTCCATTATCATGCTACTTTACTTGTTAGGGATAGAATGCTCCCCCGCACGCCCTTAGCGAGGTGGAGTTAATATATCCCTCCCAACCTTCTTTTTTTTCCCGTCTTGAGGAAACGCACCTCCCTCCCCTCCGGCCCTAGAAGCTGTCCGTCATACAGAAGGCCCTACCTCTTCCGGGTCTCTTCGGCTGGGCCACTGCCTCCTCCTCTATCGCTTGCTCTCTCTCTTTTGTGAGTTATAGCAACTGTTGCTTTGTGAATCAAGCACCAGTCACCGTAGTTCTGGTGACTGTTACTCATCAACAACAACCGCTCTTCCGCTGGCTTCCATCTCCTTCCTCATCGTCATCTACAACACCCATCACCAAGAACAACAACACAGCTTTCCGCGGTTCAGGTGAATGTAACTGTTCTGTACAGGCTTGTAATCCCGCCTTTCTATCCCTTTCTTCTCCTTTCCCTCCACCCCAACCTTTACCTCCTCCCTCCTTGCAGCATCCAGGCTGGGACTACTCCATTGGGCTTTACTACTGATTGAGGGGGAGGGGGGAGGGGGGAGGGAGAAGTCTCGAGCGCTTTCTCTTTCTCAGCTTTTCTTCCTTCCCATGTTATAATATGGGAAGAGACATTATTTCCAAAGGGGAAGAAATGATGTAAATTGCCCTGTAGTTGTTTATTATGAAGGGTATTTTATTTTTTTTTTCTGCAGTTTTTATCTGACATGCTGCAGTCAGTACTTGTAATGTTCCAAAGTATCTTGTATATCAATAGGAAAGGCTAGTGGGTAGCATAGCAGAGGGATTAAAGATCCTTTAAAACTGTCTTGAAGGTGTGATTAGTAGTTAATAGTAGAGATTGAAGGACTAATTGGTACTATGTAAAATCCTTCAGTGCAATTAGCTGTCATTTCCATAAACCAAGCTATCTGGTTGCAAGTGTAATTTAATTTTAAAATTTAATTGTATGGCTGTTCTTCTGAATACCTAACTTCATGTTCTCATCAACTAACATTTTAATTTTATTTAAAAAACATAATTGTTCTACATGGAATATTTGATTGTATTTTCCATGCACTGATTCAGAGCCTTTTTGAATACTCCAGCTCATATTACTTGTAGAATTTAACCTGCTAGTATAGAAACCACTGAGTTTTCAGTAAACTCAAAGGAATTGTGCATATTTAGAACACATAATGCTGTGTGTTTGACTTAAAAAAAAAAATTGTTTGTGAGGAGCTAAAGAAGTCTTTAATGTATAGTTCCATAGGAAAAAGAACTATCTACCTGGGTATATTTTCTTAATTAAGGTGGTCCAACCATGCCATATTGTTGATTCATGTGGTTTCCTGTTGTCATTTAGTTTCTGTATCAAGTTGTATTATCTTAGTAGATGTTCTAAAATAGTTTCATAGTCTGTTAACCCTAGCTTATACTGTGTTAGGAAGTGAACTTCTTGTACATGCTATCTTTCTTATGAACATAGTTTCTTTCTGCTACCTAATATAAGCACTATGTAGAAAAATTATGACAGAATGTACCTAATGTGGGTTTTAGCCTATTTTTAAATTAACTTAAAAGAAGAAAAACACTGATAACGGTGTAACTGTCTAGATCTTCACAACTCTTTAGCCAGTGTTTTTTTCCTCACTGATTCTTAATACAAATCCTATATGTATTTCCTGTATAATCACTTTACTTGGATTTACTCTCATTTCTCTCTCTAACATTTAGTGCCATGATGAAATGTTTAGTTGCCTCTTACACCTATACTTACATGGCACAAACCAGGGATATTTTAATCTTCGGTGATTCCTTTTTGTTTTGTTTTATCACATTATCAGTCCTTTTGAATTGAACCTAATTTTGAACTAACTATAAAGTAATGTATTAGGAAAATAATGATTCATTTTTTAGAATTACCATTTAATAACATGCAGATGCAAGTCTCTGAAATGGAAGACAGGATACTAGATTTTTAAAGGTATATTTGGAATTCAGATAATGGGGGAAGCTAAAGAATATCCTTGGAACATTTTGCTCATTTTGTTTCTAGATAAGTTAAAATATCAGTCTTTAAATCTTTTTTGCGTCAATAGTTTCTTTGCTTTTGCAATTTATGTTTTAGTCCTACTTTGCTTTTTTATTATTGCTGATAGTTTTGTCTGTGTACATTTTATAATTTTTTTTTCCTTGTATTTGCTGGCACTCATTTTCAATCTTTATTAATCTCCACAGTATGGTTCCTTTTTGCTGAATTGTTTCCGATCCACTTTTCTTTGCTTTTCCTTGTTAGGTGCTTTGCTTCCACATGGTTTAATGTTTCACAGTTTACTTGGGGGTAGTGGGACTTGGCAAGGCTGGGAAGCATTGTATATCAGACATCTCTGAAGTATATCCAGCTGAGCTGCAGGGATAGCCTACAGTTACTCTTTTGTTAATCGGTTTTCTTTTGGAGTGTAAACATTATCTGCTTCATCTCAATATAGACAAAATTGACATTTAAAATTTATTTTGAAGAAGACTCCTTCAGCCAATTGCAAATTACTAGGAAGAACGCTCATTCAGCAGTTCAGGATCTATTTTTCACACCAGCAACCTGAAGATTGGTTAAAACATCTTCAAACGTATTGTGAAAATAATAATGTTGAGGAATTAGCCTTTCTGTCAAGTAGGAGAATCTGAGTTTTAAACTTATCTTTTAGATAATTTAGAAATTATCTCTAAGTGTGTTTAGTTGATATCTGCTTAGATTTTTTGCAGAACATATTAAAGCCTGCCCCCTTTCTGATATAGTAATGCTGCTGTACCTGGCTCAACATCGCTTTTTTACCATTAAAAAAATCAGGGATTTACTAAAACCTAGTATTGGTGTAGCTGATTGATTTATGTATGTGTTTCGTGTTGGGTTTTTTTTTTTTTTAGTATCTATGTTAATATGTGTTATATATTTTATATATATGTATACATTTAAATACAGGTGATTGAGGGGTTTTAATTTATTATTTTAACATGCCCTATTCTTGGAATTGCAGAGAAGTTAGTTTTCCTGAAAGTTCTGGGTGACTGACACTATGCCCAGCCAGAAAAAGAATAAATTTAGTGAAGATACACCAAAACTAAAACATATTTATGCTGGAAAAATGATCAAAAATCATAAATGTTGATGGCAATATCCATTTCACTGTGGGTAGATCTTTATTGTGTAAATGTGAAGCAGCTGTTCAGATAGAGTGAGCATCTGCATATGTGTCAAAGCCTGCTCTACGTACTTGCATCAAGTACTTAAAAGTTTGATGCTGAGGAGTGAGGGAGGGAGAAGGGATTTGAGTGGAAAAGACTAAAGGGAGCATTGAACTTGGATAATTTATACTGTAGAGGCATGCTAGTCTACCAGATGAGGGGGGAGTGCTGGTTTAATCTCAGTAGAGTCTGGTTCTGGTTGAATTTCTTCATGTGGGGAATATTTAGTCAACCAAGCTGTCTCACCAAACAGATCAAGGCTCTGTCCGGTTTTATATAAAAGCCCCTATATGTCTGCGGAAGTTTCATTTACTTTAGTTACATTCAAGGGACTATCTTATGGTACCAATAAAGGGTTACTTATGGAACAACTGAAGTTGGACAGCATTGGCAGCTGCTCTTTGCCGAAGTCCCTCCTGCCTCTAGTATATCCTTGAGCAACACAGAGGAAAACACTTGCTTTCAGTAGAAACTAGATCTGACAAATACCAAGGCTGTAAAATATAGTTCAGACAATCAATAGCTAGCTTTTAAGTACAACAATTTTTACAATATAATATATCTAGATGTCTAACTGTAGCTGTGTAGATATAATATTTTTATACAGTTTTCCAAGCTGTTTTCCACCACTTTTGAGATCATAATCAATAGGGTAGCTTTTAATGTTGCAGTGATCTGTCCTTGAAAGTAATTAAAAGTAGCAATTACTGTACTTTTAAAGTCTCTATATTTATCTCTTTGCCTGTGTTTATGGAAATGGGTGCTTGATTCTGGACTCTGAATTGTTACTGTGTTCTTTACAAGGCTAAATCCTAAAAGTGCAGGAGATCATAGAATCATAGAATGGTTTGGGTTGGAAGGGACCATAAAGATCATCTAGTTCCAACCCCCCTGCCTTGGGCAGGGACACCTTCTGCTAGACCAGGTTGCTCAAAGCCCAACCTGTCCTTGAACACTTCCACGGTTGGGGCAGCCACAGCTGCTTTGGGAAACCTGTTCCACTGTCTCACCAGGCTCATAACAAAGAATTTTTACTAATCTAAATCTCCCCTCTTTCAGTTTAAAAACATTCCCCCTTCTTCTATCATTACCTGCCCTTGTAAAAAGCCCCTATCCAGATTTCTTGCAGGCCCCCTTTAGGTACTGGAAGGCTGCTAGAAGGTCTCCCTGGAGCCTTCTCTTTTCCAGGCTGAACAACCTCTCTCAGCCTGTTTCCATTGGAGGGGTGCTCCAGCCCTCTGGTCATCTTCACGGCCCTCCGTCTTGTGTTGGGGGCCCCAGAACTGTACACAGTACTCCAGGTGGGGTCTCACGAGAGCAGAATAGAGGGGCAGGATCGCCTCCTTCGACCTGCTGGTCACGCTTCTTTTGATGAAGCCCAGGATACAGTTGGCTTTCTCGGCTACGAGCGCACACTGCCAGCTCATGTTCAGTTTCCCATTGACCAACACCCCCAAGTCCTTCTCTGCAGGGCTGCTCTGAATCACTTCTCTGCCCAACCTGTAGCTGTGCCTGGGATTGCCCTGACCCAGGTGTAGGACCTTGCACTTGGCTTGGTTGAACTTCATGAGGTTTGCGCTGGCCCACCTCTCAAGTGTGTCAAGGTCCCACAGATGACATCCCTTCCCTCCAGAGTGTTGACCGCACCACATAACTTGGTTTTGTTGGCAAACTTGTTGAGGGTGCATCTTGACAAAGATGTTAAACAGTGCCGGTCCCAATACTGACCCCTGAGGAATGCCACTCATCACTGGTCTCCACCAGTAGTATGAAATGTTTTGAGGTGCACACACTAGGCATTGTATAGACTAGTTATTTTAGCCTTTCTGATAACTTTTGAGACATCTTTTTGTTCTTTTTTATACAGTTTCTGTGATACTGCCCTTCATCTTATTTGAAAGAGGTGTAGAGGTTTCAAAAACACAGATTTCATCAGAATAATTATATGGGGAAAGGTAAGACTAAATTTATGCTACTATTGAAGAAAAGGCAGTCAGTTCCCAGGTGTTATATATTCCATTTGGCAATAGACATCTGGCCAATAAACAAGTGTCCACACCCTATACTCCATCTATTGTAATATGGATACATTTTATGGCAAAAGCCATAAGCCAGATGTCATTAATCATGCTATTATAGACCAACTTAAAGGAGAAAAACCATATTGTTCACTTCTGTGTGCCGTTTCTTATCCCTTCTCTCGTAGATTTGCTAAAATATTAATCCTGTAGAGGCATTTGTAGATATCTAATTTGGCCTGCAGAATTTTTATGATTGAAAATAATGAGCAAAACCAAAAGAATGTAGTTTGACAGAAACATCTTAGAGTCAACTTAAAGATCCATTTGGTATATATAAATATAAAAAGTAAATATGAAGCATCATGCTGCTGTTCTTAAGGTATTTTTTTGGTTGTTAATTTATGGTCCATAATATAGAGCTTTATCTTGTTCTTTGTGAGCATAAAATAAAGTATTTCTACAGAGCATGTTGTGTAGCTGTTTTAGCTGTTGAAACATTAATTTTGAGGTTTCTTGGTGTTTAAGTTTTTTAATTGTCCTCCTAAATGACAAATTAGAGGAAAACTTTGTTGTTTGCTTTCAGTTAGAATGTAGTGAAGGTAATATGTACTTCTTTAGTTTTTCTGCTTTAATATTAAATATTTGCTTGTGTGTGCCAGCAAAGTAAAATTAGGAATTCATTCTACTTCCCGTTTGCAGGCAGCTGTTTAGCTGTTCCCTGGAAAGCAGGGCTTCATTGTGCGTAACGGTTCCTTGGGAAGACAAGTGCCATAACTTTGAACATTCCCCCCTTCTTCCTTCTTCCCCCCAGCTTTTATTTCTGAGTGTCATGTCATATAGTATGGAATATCCCTTTGGTCAGTTGGGGTCAACTGTCCCAGCTGTGTCCCCTCCCAAATTTGTGTACCTCCAGCCTACTTGCTGGCGGGTCAGTGTAAGAAACAGAAAAGGCCTTGATGCTGCATAAGCACTCTTAAACAGTAGCTAGAACATGAACGTGTTATCAACACTGTTTTAGTTGCAAATCCAAAACACAGGACCATACAAGCTGCTATGAAGAAAATTAATTCTATGTCATCAAAAAAACAGTGCAATTGTTAAGATCTGTTAGTATAACCCTTTTAAAGAAAGATATCTGGAGGTATGTGGTGACTATTTGAGAAGAGTTTTAAACTCTAAGCTAATTGGTCAGAAATGTATAAGTAGGCCTACAGATTTATTAATGCTTCTTAACCTGAAAGCACCACATACCTTTTAGGTTGCACAGCAACTGACTCCTAGCAACAGTAGTAGATTGAATTTCTAAAAGCGACCGTGTTGGATGTAATAATAAAGGAAGAGTACAAACAGTTGTCATGGTTTTCTTTTCATAATAAAGTAGTTTGAATTTAAGGAACTTTTTGTCCCTCAAAAATAGGAAGCCCCTTGTAAAATGAAGTTACTTCAGAATGCTTCTGGTAACAAAACTAATAAAGATGTTTAGAATGAGAGTGGCTGTCATGTTTTGGGGGGGCGGTGTGTGTGTGGGGGTGTTTTGGTTTGGGTTTTTTATTTTTTGTTTGTTTGGTTTTGTGTTTTTGGGTTTTTTTGGTTTGGGGTTTGTTTTGGTTTTTTTTGAGGGGGGGAGTGTTGTGTGGGGTTTTTTGTTTTTGTTTTGGTTTTTTTTTCCCCATTTTCTTTTTTTTTTGGGGGCATAGTACTATGAGGCAAAACAGAAGATAAAGAATCATTAAATGGAGCATTAAGTAAGACAATGCTTGCTTAAGGTGATTTGTAAGTTTCAATTTATCTTGTAAGTTAATCCATTGTAGGGCTTCCTAAAAGTCACCTGCTAAACAAGTAAACAAACAAACAGTTTTGAAGAAAATGAAAATCTTTGGCATACAAGTCAAGCTAATGGAGTTAGAGACCTCCACTGAAGAGGTTATTCCATAATTGCCTACTGTAGGGGTTCTCATGTCTATGTGAAGCTTGCAGTATCAGCTAATCTCATGTAGACAGTTTTTATGTTCCAAAATAAACATGGTCAATGTTTCATTATTTTTATTTTTTCTATCTTCTCTTGGTTCAGCTAACATATTCTGAGAGAATTTTTATAACTTTGGAGATGAATGCTGATATAAAATACTATATTGATAAAAAAATCTGCTAAACATGAGAAAATTGACTGTTTTAAATCAAACTCTAACCTTTTACAGAGGTTTGTGAAATTCTTGTGAAGATTTGTATAAAACCGACTGATGGACAAATTTACTCTGTCATACCAGTCTGTCAGTGTTTTACCTTTCAAATCCTTCATGTTAAAGGTGTGAAAAAGGTAGAAAATGTGGGTAGGTAGGTGATATGGAGATGGAATAAGATACAGAAATTCTCTCACAAATAGTAAAATGCATTACTTTTTGTACAACTACATTCAAGTTTGTTTGGGTTTTTTAATGCTATTAAAATCTTAAGTCTAAATTAGATTAATACCCTTCTTCATTTCTTGTATCTGCTTTTAGAGCAGTTAAAATATAGTTCTGCCAAAGGCCAAAAACTATAATAAAAAGCCAAATTTAATTCTTTGTGACATGTTATATTTCAGTAAAATGGCACCATTTTTTCTGAATAGCAGAGCACTGCCCTAACAGCTTAAAACATACAGTTTCAGTTAATAAAAGCAATAGTTCTACCTTCATGGCATAGAACAAGAACATTGTATGGAAATATAAATAATGTTACTCATTTGATTTGGGATGTTTTAGTGTTGCATTCTGAAAAAGTCTTTGTTAAATGGGTAGCTTCAGTCAAACTGTGAATAGTACCTTTGTACTCAGTCCATTTCAGAATGTGGTGGTCTGTGATATTACTAACATTAGAATTCTCACTGCAAAGCATATTAGTAGGTGAAGATGATATAGTCAGTAAAAGAAATGTTTATGTTTATATTTGAATAATCATATTTGTGGCAAATTTTTCTAAACTGGGGACTTAAAAAGCATTTATAAAGCATATTTGAAGCAGGTATTTAGGTCTGTCAGTAAGTTTAGGTCTGTCTATTCAGTTAATTTAAGTGGGAGTTAAGTACTTGTATGAACAACCTTCTGAATTAGTGTGATGTCATTAGACTATCAATTCAGATATTTTTGCAATAAAGGAGGTATTAGTGTAGTAAACTAGCAACTACCACTGAAACTGGAGAGTTTAGAGGAAAGTTGATTAAGTAAAGACGGAAGAGAGAAAATCTAAGACTTAGAAATTGAAGGTTTGCAATTTAGAGGTTAAAATCTGTGATGGTTTTTTGGGGGCGTGTTTTGGGTTTTGTTTTTTTGAGTAATGGAAAGTAAGTAAAAAGCAGAAATTTTAAGAAGACAAACTATAGAAAACACCTTTTATAACATAGCTGTTCATATTCATAGCCCATCATTTTTTAAAGGTATTTTTACTATACATGGAATATCCCTTTGGTCAGCTGGGGTCAGCTGTCCTGGCTGTGTCCTCTCTGAACTTCTTGTACATCCCCAGCTTACTTGCTGGCAGAGCAGTGGGAGAAACAGAGAAGGCCTTGGCGCTATGTAAGCACTGTTCAGCAATAGCTAGACCATCCCAGCCAAAACCAGTACAAGTATTTCCCTCCCCATGGGCCACAGTTCCTGCCTGAAAACCTGCTTCTGCATGGGCTCCTGCAGTTCCTGCCAACAGCATATTCCCCCCCCCCCCCCACTGCACAATGTTTTTATCCTTTCTTAAATATGTTATCACAGAGGCACTAGCAGCTTCACTGACTGGCTCAGCTTTGATCAGTGGTGGGGCTGTTATGGATCTTGCCAGAACCACCTCTGTTAGGCCCAGGGACAGCCCCTGATCTTTCTTCACAAAGGCTGCCTGTGACCTGTTCAGCCCCTTGTAGTCTGAACGCTAATAGAGTCTTACAACACGTTATAAAACAAAGCTTTATTGAGGCAGTAAGAAAGATGAGCAATGATGTGCCCATACGGTGAGTCATCCAATCACTATTAGTAAACACAGGATCATAAGTGATGACATGATTCTGGCGGACTGCAAGGGGCCTGGTCACCTGGCAGCAACTGCTAATTGTGTAAATGCCTTTTGAGCATGGATAAGAGTTGTGCCTCCCCTTGGCTCCACCAATGGTAGTGTGATTTGAGAGAAGCATACTTTACATGAATAATGTGGGTTGCATCCTGCCTATGTTACCATAAAAGTCAGTCGGAGAAACTCTCTAAGACTCAATTTAGAGTTTTAGAAAGCAGCATTCTTTATTGCAGTGCTAGGCGCACATGCGAATACTTTCGCAAAGGTGAGTGCACCCGTTACTTGCTGGCAACAGCTATATATTTAGCATACTCATGCATATTCACAGATTTTCCAGGAAACTATTTACATATTCATGAGATTCCCAGGAACTAATTATAATATGTTCATTCTAATTACGCATGCGCTTTCTTGCTGAGTGGGGGTCTCTGGTGGTCGTAGATAGTCTTCCTCACTGTATTTACTGAATGGCCTCAGTGCTCACAAGGTCCTAGTGCTGAGTTAGCAGTTGGTATGTCCTTGCTTCTGTTCTGTCCAGTCTCTCTCCACATTGGGCACCACTGTTATCTTGAAAGCTAGCATCCTTGGTCTTATTTACTGTCTCCTTAGTTGTTATCAATCCCGTGATGTTCCTTCCCCCGTCAGATGGACATTCCTTTCTCTCTATGTGTTAGCAAGTTAGAACAGTTCACTCTATTTTACTATGTTAAAGTCACACACACTATTGTTAGTTTAAACCTATAATTTAAGCCTATGCCTATGCTGCCAATATCAGTCAATGGGCAGGATGTCAGGAAGCAGGGTATCAACACACACCACCCCCACCACCACCACTCCAACTACAGTACCTTGCCACATAAATCCAGTACTTATGTTTTGTTGGTCTTGCCCCTCTACTCTGCTCTGGTGAGAACCCACTTGGAATACTGCATACAGTTCTGGTGTCCTCAACATAAGAAGGACATGGAGCTGTTGGAGCAAGTCCAGAGGAGGGCCACAAGGATAAGGGGGCTGGAGCACCTCCCATACAAAGACAGGCTGAGAAAGTTGGGGCTGTTCAGCCTGGAGAAGAGAAGGCTGCGTGGTGACCTCATAGCAGCCTTCCAGTATCTGAAGGGGGCCTACAAGGATGCCAGAGAGGGACTTCATCAGGGACTGTAGTGATAGGACAAGGGGTTATGGGTTCAAACTTAAACAGGGGAAGTTCAGGTTAGATAAAAGGAAGAAGTTCTTTACAGTGAGGGTGGTGAGGCACTGGAATGGGTTGCCCAAGGAAGTTGTGAATGTTCCATCCCTGGCAGTGTTCAAGGCCAGGTTGGACGGAGCCTTGGGCGACATGGTCTAGTGTGAGGTGTCCCTGCCCATGGCAAGGGGGTTGGAACTAGATGATCTTGAGGTCCTTTCCAGCCCTAACTATTCTGTGATTCTATTATCACTATATTTTTCTTTATTTCAATTACTAAACTGTTCTTTTGTTAACCTGTGGGGTTTACATTCTTTTGATTTTCCTCCCCATCCTGCCTGGGGAGGGGGGGAATGGGGGGGTGTGAGCAAGCGGCTGTGTGGTGCTGAGTTACCAGCTGGTTTTAAACCATGACAGGTATATGTGAAGTCACTTGTCTTTAAAATGTTCTCTATTTCCTCCATTTCCTTCTGCTAAAAGTGCACTGGGCTCTATGGATCCTCAGTCTTTTGGTAAACAATACTGATTTTGGATCCTGCAACAGAAATTGGACTTCATACCTCTTTATTAAAAGCAACAAAAGTAAATCAATGTTTCTTAGCAAGTGGAAAAGAATCCTTTCTTAGGGAACTATTGATAAAGTTTCCTCAAGGTACAAACATAACAGTGCAGTGAACAAACACCTACTACTAGCAAGACTGCGGTACTCCTTACAAGATTTATTCTGATGTAGCCTTCATCCTGGTGCCTGAGTCCCTTGGCACCAGGAGGATCAAGGTTGTTATTCAGCCCTGAGAAAAGTCAGTCTTTGGCATCAATACTACCTTTTATGGTTTATCTTACTAAATGATCTACAGTTCAATAATGATCATCTTGTGCTGAGTTATTCTAAAAAAAATGGATGCCTAAGTGTAAATTTAGATAATTTCTATTGGTGTTTCGTATCCAACATAAGGCTGTTTGGGGTTAAGTGACAAGACATATGGGGTTTGATTTATCACTCTGTCCTGGGGTCAGCTGTAGCAGTCATTTTTCTCCTTCTTATTAGCTGGTGCAGTGCTGTGTTTTTTACTTTAGTCTGAGAATAGTGCTGATAACACACCAATGTTTTTAGTTGTTGCTAAGTAATGTTTACCCTGATCAAGGACTTTTCAGTCTCATGCTCTGCCAGTGAGGAGGGGCACAAGAAGCCAGGAGGAAGCAGAGACAGGACACCTGACCCAAACTAGCCAAAGGGGTATTCCATACCACAGCATGTCATGCCCACTATATAAAGTGGGGGGAGTTACCCTGAAGGCCCAGATCACTGCTCGGGTCGGGCTGGGTATCAGTCGGTGGGTGGTGAGCAATTGTATTGTGCATCACTTGTGTTTATTGTTTTCTTTTCCTTTTCCCCTTTTGGTTTTATATTCTCTCCCCTTGTTATTTCCCTTATTATTGGTGGTAGTAGTAGTAGTTTTGTATGGTACCTTAGTTACTGGACTGTTCTTGTCTCAACCTGTGGGATTTACATTCTTTCGATTCTCCATCCCATCCCTCTGGGAGTGGGGGAGGGGGGGAGTGAGCAAGCAGCTGCATGGTTCTGAGTTGCCGGCTGGGCTTAAACTAACTATTAACCAGAGCATATGTGGACAGGTAATGAGTTCTGACAGTTTATTTGTTTCAGTCTGTGCTTTCAGGCACAGAAATCAGAGTACTAATCTATTTAATGTACTGTGTACTATTATCCTTTTACCATTGCATCTCAGCAGTTCAGAGACTTTAGTGTAGCTCCTCTTATGCCTGCAATGCTGAGAATTACAATTTTCTCAGTTTTATAGATGGGAAACATGGGCAAGCAGAGTGACTTAATCAAGGTCATGAAAGGAAGACTGGGAAATTAGGGTGCTGAATTTAAATCTCCAGATTCTTAGACAAGTGTCTTCACTGCATAGACCAGCATTCCTTTCAAAAGTAAGATTTTGGTCTGCCTAGCACAAGGAATCTTAGAATTGAGGAATAAAATGTTTTATCTACTATAGAGATTTGCAATTCCTTTAGAAAAAGTGAAATTCATAACATTAGCTGTTAAAATATATGGAAAGGAATATCAGTAGTTATTGTTTATACATTGGAGATGAGCACTAAAAAGAATAGAGTTCTATTGCAAGTTGAATATTTGATCCCCTAGTAAGTGATATGAGAGATGTTCTATATAGTGACGTTCTATAAAGAGATGAAGAAACTGTTAATTCTATTAGTTGTATTCTGAATGAACTGGTTAAATTAATTTCAATCTTTACAAGTCAGTTGGAACATAAAAAAAATAAATATCCACAGCACACCCCAATGTTAATGATCCTCAGTCATCTGGTCCAGCAAATCTATTGAAGCCAGAAGTTGTCTTAACATGAAGTCAGTAAACAGCCAGCATATACTTGGACGGAACTAGGACTTGCCAGACACACTTAAATCTACAGTTTATCTGCATTCTTGGTGTATTTAGGTCTAATTTCTATGTTTTAAAACCCATATGGGCTGCTATGAAGAAAATAAACTCGATCCCAGCTAGACAAGGTACAAAAACTATAAGAAACAAATTTTAAATGATCCAACAGCCACTATAAGGAGACATAAAATCTTTCTTTATGGACAGATAACTGATTTAATAATTTTGATCTAGTTTGAGTGAGATCTTTTAAATTTGGTAGCCATGCAGTTGTCAGTGTAGTCTATTTATTTATAAGTAAAAGATCAAATTCATTCTGAAATATATTTGGCTAATATCTCAGCTATTTTATTATTTTCTTAGTAATTTCTGATCTTTTTACTACATTTCCCAACACTGCTTACTGCCACAATAAAATGAAAGATGTGATCCAAATTAAATATGCATTTATCATATGGCTTCAAGTTTTGCATAGGTATTGTATTGTACCGGTATTGTTCTGTCTCTGTCAGTAATGAGATGTTCAACAGATTTCCTACAGGCATAAATTTGAAATTATAACAGGTGGTTAACAGCTAGTAATGTTAAATCCAAAGAGATAGGAAGCTTGATGTAGCAGCCTTTTCTTGAGTAAAATCTTGCTGTTAGCCCATTATATCTTTTTACTACACTCAATATATAGATAGTAAGGTGGGTTTCAGAGAGTTCAAAGACTTATTTTTGAGGTTTTACACCAGAAATTATTTAGAAGTTAATTATTTAAATGTATGCTTTTGTTTGTGCTTCTATAGTTGTAGCATTTAGGTACTATGATGATATATATATTTATATAGAATATATTATATAATATATATTGTATAAAATATATACAAAAACCAATTCTTACTTAATCTTGCTTGAAACAGACCCCAGTGATTTTAGATATTAGTAAAATACTACTAAGTTATACTATTATATCATTGTTCATTTAAAAAAAAAAATGGAACGGGTGTTATTGTTAAAGGTAAGTTAGTATAGGCTTTTAAAAATTATTATGAATTTATTTACAAAATCAAAGAATCATAGAATGGTTTGGGTTGGAAGGGACCTTCGAAGATCATCTAATCCTCTCCCCCTACTATGGGCAGAGACACCTTCCATTAGACCAGGTTGCCCAAAGCCCCGTCCAACCTGGCCTTGAACACTGCCAGGCATGGGGCAGCCACAGCTTCTCTGGGCAACCTGTGCCAGTGTCTCACCACCCTCACAGGGAAGAATTTTTTTCCTAATATCTAATCTAAATCTCCCCTCTTTTCTCTTAAAGCCATTCCCCCTTGTGCTATCACTACATGCCCTTGTTAGGGGCATGTCCCTCTCCAGATTTCTTGTAGGCACCCTTTAGGTGTACTGAAAGGCTGCTAGAAGGTCTCCCCGGAGCCTTCTCTTCTCCAGGCTGAGCAAGCCCAGCTCTCTCAGCCTGTCTCCATAGCAGAGGTGCTCCAGCCCTCTGGTCATCTTCATGGCTTCCTCTGGACTCACTCCGAAAAGGTTCACGTCCCTCTAGTATTGGGGACCCCAGAGCTGAACACAGTACTCCAGGTGGAGTCTCACAAGAGCAGAGTAGAGGGGGAGAATCACCTCCCTCGACCCGCTGGTTACCTTTCTTTTGATGCAGCCCAGGATACAGTTGGCTTTCTAGGCTGCAAGTGCCCACTGCCAGCTTATGTTGAGCTTTTTGTCAAACAACACCCCCAAGTCCTTCTCCTCAGGGCTGCTCTCAATCCATTCTCTACCCAACCTATATTTATGCCTGGTATTGCCGTGACCCAGATGCAGGACCTTGCACTTGGCCTTGTTGAACTTCATAAGGTTTGTACTGGCCCACCTCAATCCTGTCAAGGTCCCTCTGGATGGCATCCCTTCCCTCCAGTGTGTTGACCACAATACACAGCTTGGTGTCATCAGCAGACTTGCTGAGGGTGCACTCAATTCCACTGTCCACGTTGCCAAGAAAGATGTTGAACAGCGCCAGTCCCCATACCAACCCCTGAGGAATGCCACTCATCACTGGTCTCCACTTGGACATTGAGCCATTGATCACAGTTCTTTCAGTGAGACCATTCAGCCCATTCCTTATCTGCTGAGTGGTCCATCTGACAAATCCATGCATCTCCAATTGAGAGACAAAGATGTTGTGCCAGACAGTGTCAAATGCCTTGCACAGGTCCAGGTAGATGACATCATTCGCTCTTCCGTTATCCACCAAAGCTGTAGCCCCATCATAGAAGGCCACAAAATTTGTCAGGCATGATTTGCCCTTAGTGAAGCCATGTTGCCTGTAACCAATCACCCCCTTATTGTCCATGTGCCTTAGCATAGTTTCCAGGAGGATCTGCTCCATGGTCTTGTCAGGCACTGAGGTGAGACTGACCAGCCTGTAGTTCTCTGGGTCTTCCTTTTTTCCCTTTTTAAAAATGGGGGTTACATATCCCCTTTTCCTGACAGCAGGAATTTCACCAGAGTGCCACAACTTCTCAAATATGATGGATAGTGTCTTGGCAACTACAGCTGCCACTTCCCTGAGGACCCACAGATCCATCTCATCAAGTCCCATGGACTTGTGCATGTTCAGGTTCCTCAGATTATCTCTAACCTGATCTTCTCCTAGAGCAGGTGGTTCTTCATTCTCTGAGTCCCTGCCCTTGCCTTTTGTGACTTGGGCAGTGTGGCTGGAGCTCTTGACTGTGAAGACCGAGGCAAAAAAGTCATTGAATACCTCAGCCTTCATGTCCTGGGTGACCAGGTCTCCCATTTCCTTCCAGAGGGGGCCCACATTTCCCCTTGTCTTCCTTTTATCCCAAACGTCCCTATAGAAGTTTTTCTTGTTGCCCTTAATGTCCCTGGCCAGACTGAGTTCTGTTAGGGCTTTAGCTTTCCTAACCTGATGATCCCTGGCTGCTCTATTCCTCTATATTCTTCCCAAGCTCCCCATCCTTGCTTCCACCCTCTGTAGGCCTCCTTTTTATGCTGGAGTTTGTTCAGGAGCTCCTTGTTCACCCATGCAGGCCTCCTGGCATTCTTGCCTGACTTCATCTTTGCCAGGATGCATCGCTCCTGAGCTTGGAGGAGGGGATTCTTGAATATTAACCAGCTTTCTTGGGCCCCTCTTCCCTCCAGGGCTTTATTCCATGGCATTCCACCAAGCAGATCCCTGAAGAGGCCAAAGCCTGCTCTCCTGAAGTCCAGGGTAGCAAGCTTGCTGCACACCCTCCTCACCACCCAAAGGATCTCAAACTTCACCATTTCTTGGTCACTGCATCCAAGGCTGCCCTCCAGCTTCACATTCCCCACCATCCCCTCCCTTTTGGTGAGGACAAGGTCCAGCATAGCCCCTCTCCTCATTGGTTCCTCTATCACTTGGAGAAGGAAGTTATAATCAATGCATTCCAGGAACCTCCTGGATTGCTTGTGCCCTGCTGTGTTGTCCCTCCAACAGATTATCAGTGTGGCTGAAGTCCCCCATGAGGACCAGGGCTTGTGAATGTGAGGCCGCCCCTATCTGTCTATAGAGGGCCTCATCCACTTGGTCTTCCTGGTTGGTGGCCTGTAGTAGACCCCCACTGTAATGTCCCTTGTCCCTGCCCTCCCTTTAATGCTGACCCATAAACTCACAGTCAGCTTCTCATCCATCCCCAGGCAGAGCTCTGCACACTCCAGGTGGTCATTGACACATAGGGTGACACTCCTCATCTCCCCTGCCTGTCCTTCCTGAAGAGCCTGTATCCTTCCATTCCAACACTCCAGTGATAGGAGGCACCCCACCATGTCACTGTGATGCTATAAGGTCATATCCCTTCAGGCATGCGCACGCCTCTAACTCCCCTTGCTCGTTCCCCATGCTATGTGTTTTGACATAGAGGCATTTCAGTTGGGCCTCCGATAATGCCGTCTTATTGGCTGGAAGTCCTTTGTGCTGCTATTCAGTCTCCTCACAGCCTCCTCATCGCCTCCTGCAGCTCAGCCACCTGCTGCAGGAGGTCCTTCACCTGAGCACACCGTCTGCAGGCAGGTCTGCTGCCTGTCCCTGCCCCAGGAGAAAGCTCCAGGCACCTCCTGCAGCCCGACGTCTGCATTGCAGCCTCTCCCAGCAGCCGCTCCGTTTGAGTGAAGGCATCGGCCACCACCGTCGTAGATGGTGCAGACCCCTCCGGTGGAACTGCGGCATTTGTTCTCCGACGAGTGCCCATCATTCAGCCTTGAGGGTCAGGTAGGATGAATGCCCCGACCTGTGCAGACGGTCAGTAGAATGCCCCTCCTTCGAAGAGGCGCCCTTCCGCGCAAACTGGCGCACCATGCCCTATTTGCTCGCTCTGTTCGTCTAGTGTTGCCCTTTGTGGGAGTGGGGGGGCATCGTTACTCCTGGCCCCGCCCACGCTACGTCAGCCTCCCTCTTGCTAGCCGCCAGCTCCCAGCGGGCCTCGGCGCTCTCCTAGGTTTCTGTGGTTCAGGAAAAACTGTACGCCGCTGTCTGCCTCGAGCCTCTGCTCTGCTGCGGAACGCACTTCTTCCGGAGCTGTTTGCTGTGTAGAAAATGCATAAGAAATATTTTAAACTGCATAATTTCTATTTTAAATATGTTAATACATCCTTATACAAGATTGTAAGCATATAAAACGAGCTATAGTGGATGAATTAGTATTTCTTTCAAATTTTATTTCTGACCGTCTTTTGTCATGTTGCTAGGTGAAGTGATATTGAAGCTAAACGTTTGGTTTAATATAAGTAAAAAAATTTTGTTGGCTTTTTTTTTCTATGTCTTTTCTCCCATCTTATGGATTTACTTATTTTAATTCTAGAGTGGGTTCTTCCTATGTTTCCTGAAAAAGACCTTTTTTTCCTTCTTGTTTCATTCTTCTTATTTAACATGTTCTGCAGTGGTTTTCTACACCCTTCTATTTTCACATCTGAAATGTAATTAAACTGTTCCTAGTGTTTTAAATTTTGTGATATCTTTAATTGAAAGTTGATTGATTAAGTTTTTGTAGGCATTTGTTAACCTCATCTATTATCTCTCTGCCTGAATTGTCATATACAACTCAGCAAGAGGAAAAGATACAGTCCTTAATTGCTAATCTTGTGATATACACATAAAAATAACAAAATCTAGTTTAAGAGAAGGATGTGGGGGTGTTGGTTGACAAAAATCTCAACATGACCTGGCAGTGTGCACTTGCAGACCAGAAACCCCCCATGTCCTGGGCTGCATCCCTAGAGCATGAGCAGCAGGTCGAGGTAGAGGATTCTCCCCCTCTACTCCACTCTGGTGAGACCCCACCTAGAGTACTGTGTTCAGCTCTGGGGGCAACAGCGCAAAGAGGGACAAGAACCTTTTCGGAGCGAGTCCAGAGGAAGCCATGAAGATGATCAGAGGGCTGGGGCACATCCCCTGTGAGGACAAGCTGAGACAGTTGGGCTTGTTCAACATGGAGAAGAGAAAGCTCCAGGGAGACCTTATAGCAGCCTTCTAATACCTTAAAGGGGTATTGGTATTCATCAGCAGCCCCACATTTTCCCTTATCTTCCTTTTGCTGCTGATATACTTGTAGAAGCCCTTCTTGTTGTCCTTGATGTCCTTTGCCAGGCTCAATTCCAAGTGGGTCTTGGCCTTCCTTGTCACATCCCTGCATACCCTGATGATGGTCCTATAGTCCTCCCACTTGGCCTGTCCCTTGTTCCACATCCCATAAATTTCTTTCTTGAGTTTAAGATTTACTAGGAGCTCCCTGCTCATCCATGCAGGTCTCCTGCCCCCTTTGCCTGATTTCTTCATCATGGGGGTGACACTGGTCTTGGGCTTGGAGGAAGTGGTGCTTAAATATTGACTGGCTCTCTTGGACTCCCTTCTCTTCTAGAGCCCTATCCAACGTGATTCCTCTAAGTAGGTGTTTGAAGAGGCTGAAGTTAGCTCTCCAGAGGTTTAGGGTTCTAGTCCTGCTTACTGTTGTGCTTCCCCCACGCAGGATCCTGACTTCCACCATCTCATGATTGCTACAGCCAAGGCTGCCCCCAAACTTTCTGTTTTCAGCCAGTCCTTCCAGGTTTGTAAGCACAAGGTCCAGCAACACACCTTTCCTCATTAGGTCCTCCATCACTTCTAACAAAAAGTTATCTTCAGTGATCTGAAGGAACTTCCTGGACTGTGTGTGCTGGGCCATGTTATCCCTCCAACAAATATCAGGGGGGTTGAAGTCCCCCAGGAGAACCAGGGCCTGTGACCGCGAGGCTATTTCCAGCTGCCCATAGAAAGCCTCATCAACTTCCTCCTCCTGATCAGGCGGCCTATAGGAAACACCCACAACAGTGTCCCCCATATTGGCCTGTCCCTTAATTCTCACCCACAGACTCTCAACTCCTTTGTCTGTCCCTGGGTAGCACTTGATATGTTCCAATTGCTCTCTCACATAAAGAGCAACTCCAGCACCTCGCCTCTCTAACCTGTCCTTTCTAAAAAGCCTCATAACCGTCTGTGACAACATTCCAGTCATGTTAGCTATCCCACCATGTCTCAGTAATTGCGATGAGATCATGGCCCTGCGACTGCACATAGATTTCCAGCTCATGTTGTTTATTTCCCATGCTATGTGCGTTTGTATACAGGCACTTCAGAGAGGTAATTTCACACCTAGGTTCCCTAGAAGGGCTGTAAGATTCACCATTACCATAAACACCCTTAATGTGGCTAGCCCTTTGATCCTCATCTTGAGAGGCAGTCAAGGAGCATCTGTCACTGAACTGGTTAGCAAGAGCTATCCCTCAGGAGGAAGCAATGGCATGAGCATTGCCACTCTGGACCCCACCCCCCAAGTCCTTCAGTTTAAAGCCCATCTCAACAAATTGTCCAGCCTGCTGCCAAAGATTCTCTTGCCCCTTCTAGGCAGATGGATCCCATCCCTCCCTAACATGAAGCACGACCCATTGTCATAAAAGCCAAAACCTTCTCGATGGCACCAGCCATGGAGCCAGTCATTGATCTGCACTAAGCATCTTCTTCTGGCCTTCCCCATTTCTCTAACCAGTAGGATAGATGAGAAGATGACTTGGGCACCGATGTTTTTCACCTGCCTCACCAGGGCTCTATAGTCTTCCTTGATCCTACCTGTTTTTTGGCTTGCGGTGTCATTTGTACCCACATGAAAAAGTAACAGTGGGGTAGTAGTCTGTGCTCTTGACAAGCTGGGGAACCCTCTCAGCAACATCACAGATCCTAGCCCCTGGTAGGCAGCATACCTCTCGTAACTCCCTATCAGGCTGGCAGATGTGTGCCTCAGTGCCCTTCAACAGAGAGTTGCCCATGACAATTACTCGACGTTTCTTTTTATGGTAACCACCATGCACTGATGGTGCAGGATCTCCTTGTGGGCCTTGCTCGTGGATATCTAAAGCCTTCAAAGCATCGTATCTGTTATTGGTCCAGATGTTGGAGGGCAGATGTCGAGTTGGATCTCTGCTTTTGTGGGTTGCTAGGGTCCAAGGTGCCTCAGTAGTATCCACTAGTTGTGAAGCCATGTATCTATCTCAGCCTCAGCTCCTCTAATACTGTACAGCCTATCCACTCTCTTGTAGCTCTGCTACCTGTCACAACAGGTCCTCAACCTGTGCACACTTTGTGCAGGTGCTAGCCTTTTCCCCAGAAGTATCTGGGTGTCCATCGCAGGCTACCACCTATACTGATAGCTCTTTCCTTGCCAGCTCTGTTTGACTACAAGCATCTGACTTCTCAGGGGCTGCTTCAGTAGACACGGTGGTTTTGGCTCTGAGTCAAGTGCACACCATTGTGGCAGAGACTTAGAGCACTTAATACTTCCCCAAGGTATGGACCTACTTGCAGATTGCAGAGACCTCCCTGCGCGAACTGACACACCGCATGCTGGTCACCAAATTCCTTAGAGCCATTTAAATCTCCCGTGGAAGCTCCTGGCTCCGCCCCCTGCTCGCCTGATTGGCTGCTGAGAGCTGCCGGGGTCGGACTGGACTCGGGGTTGTTGCTTGGGTGTCCCTGGGCTCGGAAACTCCCTGTACAGCTCAGATCTAAAGCTCAAACCCCGGACTTACCTCGGTCGCTGCTGCTGCCGCCTCGCCGACTGATGGCATCCCTGCTTCATCCTCCTCCACTAAATGGGTTGTTTTTTTGTTTCCATTTCTTGTGTATAGAGGCAACTGCTACCAACACGGGTTGGTTCTCTGGTTCAGTTGTATCACCCGTTGCCGGGGACTGAGTGGTTGTCATGCTTTTCATTGGGGTATGAGCGTTTGCATTACTTGTTGCAGGGATTAAAGTAGCTGCAGTGCCTGTCACCGACAGATACTACTGTAATTATCCGGGAGGAGAAGTAGGATACTGGAAGGAGGGAAGGGGGAAAGGGGAAAGGAAGGAAGGAACGAAGGCAAAACGGAAGGACAGAAACTGTAGGAAGATGTTTCTGTTACGGGTTGGCTCTCTGAGGAGAAAAGGCCAAAGGTGTAATTGTTAATAGTTCCCAACAGATGGCTCCCAAGACACAAAGGTGAGTGCACATACCAGATTAGTCTCATCACCAGCAATTCTATCATATCATAACAGCACTACAAAGTACAATAAAATGATAACCTTAGCCCAAGCCCCACGGATAAACATCACCACAGGGAGCACATATGACAATAACAGTATTACATAGCGTACCAGTGAGTATACACGCATGAACTCTGAGAACGAATGAGGTAACATTGTCACCAACGACTATTAAAACAATACAATGAATGCTTACAACAAATTTGTTTTGACATGCTCTGGTCAGATCTGTCATTATCTCAACTCTTCGTGCTCCACGCTCGGTGCCAAAAAAGACTGTTGTGGTTTAAACCCAGCTGGTAACTAAGTACCACGCAGCTGCTCGCTCACCCCCCCCTCCACTCCGGACAGGATGGGGAGGAGAGTGGGAAGAATGTAAAACCCGTGGGTTAAGATAAGAACAGCTTAATAATTGAAATTATGTAAAATATAATACCAACAATAACAATACTGATAATAATCATAGAATCATAGAATGGTTAGGGTTGGAAAAGACCTTAAGATCACCTAGTTCCAACCCCCCTGCCATGGGCAGGGATGCCTCACACTAGACCATGTTGCCCAAGACTCTGTCCAACCTGGCCTTGAACATTGCCAGGCATGGAGCATTTACCACTTCTTTGGGCAACCTGTTTGTCACACACCGGTCAAAGGCTGGAGCATGGTTTTACTCGTATTCTCGGGAACAGAATTAAGACTCAAAATGGAGTCAAGCGCCAAGGAACTTTATTTGCCCACCAACAAATGCCCACCAACAAATTCCAGAGAGAGAGAGAAAAGAAAGAAAGCAAGAGAAAAAATAAAAGAGTTCATAGCGATAGCTACCACCCTGGAGATGTGGTGTCCCGACAGTCCGATTAGTTGCAAGTCCGGGGGGGGAGATGTTCTTCCTCTCTATGCTGGTTGGTGCCGTTCTTTTATATAGTTGCAACCACATCCTCCACCCAGTGGTGGTGCACATGCCCAATACTGTCACTAGGGGGTCTTCCCCCCCCACCCCGTGGTTCCATAAGGCAAACATCCTGCACCAAGGTGTAAATTGGTGAGTGATGTGGAGACAGATAGCCTTCACAAACATCTGCTGTGGGGGTAGTGTCGGTTTTCCTGCCATACTGATGTGGAGACAGACATCCTGCTGTGGCAGTGGTATTGGCAATGTCGGTCTTCCTGCCATAGCTATGTTGAGCCAGACATCCTGCTGTTTTCCCCGACACAGCCTCTTACACTGTTCCAGTGCCTCACCACCCTCACAATAAAGAACTTCTTCCTTGTATCTGACCTGAACTTCCCCTGTTTCAGTTTAAACCCATTATTCCTTGTCATAACACTACAATCCCTGATGAAGAGTCCCTCTCTGGCATCCTTGTAGGCCCCCTTCAGATATTGGAAGGCTGCTATGAGGTCTCCACACAGCCTTCTCTTTTCCAGGCTGAACAGCCCCAACTTTTTTACCCTGTCTTCATATGGGAGGTGCTCCAGCCCCCTTATCATCCTTGTGGTCCTCCTCTGGACTTGCTCTAACAGCTTGTTGTGGTTTAAGCCCAGCCGGTAACTCGGAACCACGCAGTCGCTCGCTCACTCCCCCCCTTCCTCCTCCCCCTGCTCCTGGAGGGATGGGGAGAATTGGAAGAATGTAACTCCCATTGGATGAGATAAGAGTGGTCCTGTAACTAAGGTATAATACAAAACCACTATTACTGCCACTAATAATAATGATAAGGGAAATAACAAGGGGAGAGGATACAATTGCTCACCACCCGCCGACCGATACCCAGCCCGACCTGAGCAGTGATCTGGGCCTTCCGGGTAACTCCCCCTGGTTTATATAGTGGGCATGACGTGCCATGGTATGGAATACCCCTTTGGCCACTTTGGGTCAGGTGTCCTGTCTCTGCTTCCTCCCGGCTTCCCCTCCTCCCTGGCAAAGCATGAGACTGAGAAAGTCCTTGGTCGGAGTAAACGTTACTTAGCAACAACTAAAAACATTGGTGTTATCAGTGTTGTTCCCAGGCTGAAAGTCAAAAACAGAGCACTGCACCAGCTACTAAGAAGGAGAAAAATGACTGCTATAGCTGAACCCAGGACACAGTTCCATGTCCTTCTTATGTTGAGGACACCAGAACTGTACACAGTCCTCCAAGTGGGGTCTCATGAGAGCAGAGTAGAGGGGCAGGATCCTAGAATCATAGAATGGTTAGGTTTGGAAAGGACCTTAAGATCACCTAGTTCCAACCCCCCTGCCACGGGCAGGGACACCTCACACTAGACCATGTTGCCCAAGGCTCTGTCCAACCTGGCCTTGAACATTGCCAGGCATGGAGCATTTACCACTTCTTTGGGCAACCTGTTCCAGTGCCTTACCACCCTCACAGTAAAGAACTTCTTCCTTTTATCTAACCTGAACTTCCCCTGTTTAAGTTTGAACCCATAACCCCTTGTCCTATCACTACAGTCCCTGATGAAGTCCCTCTCTGGCATCCTTGTAGGCCCTTTTCAGATACTGGAAGGCTGCTCCTTCGACCTGCTGGACATGCTCCTTTTGATGCAGCCAAGTATACAGTTGGCTTTCTGGGCTGCAAGCGCACAAAAAAAAAAAGAAATGAAATTTCAGAAAAACCCAAGTGATGCCCAATACAGTTGCTCACCGCCTGCTGACCAGTACCCAGCCTGACCTGAACAGTGATCCATCCCTTCTGGTCTGCCCAGTTTATATACTGGGCATGACGTGCTGTGGTATGGAATATCCCTTTGGCTAGTTTGGGTCAGGTGTCCTGTCTCTGCTTCCTCCCGGCTTCTTGTGCCCCTCCTCACTGGCAGAGCATGAGAGAATGAAAAGTCCTCAATCAGGTTAAGCACTACTTATTGATAACTAAACCATCGGTGTGTTATCAGCATTGTTCTCAGACTAAAGCCAAAACACAGCACTGCACCAGCTACTAGGAAGAAAAATAACTCTATCTCAGCTGAAACCAGGACAGGGTGAGAAAACTCATGGCTTAAAATAAGGACAGTTTAATAGGTAAAGCAAAACCTGCGCATACAAGCAAAGGAAAACTAGGAATTCATTCACTAATTCCCATTGGCAGGCATATGTTTAGTGATTTTCCAGGAAAGCAAGGCTTCATCATACGTAACAGTTCCTTGGGAAGACAAGTGTCATAACTCCAACCATCCCCTCTTCCTCCTTCTTCCCCACAGCTTTTATTGCTGAGCAGGACATCATATGGTCTGGAATATCTCTTTGGTCAGTTGGGTCAGCTGTCCCAGCTGTGTCCCCTCCCAACTTCTTGTGCACCCCCAGCCTACGCGCCGATGTGGTGGTGTGAGAAGCAGAAAAGGCCTCGACGCTGTGTAAGCATTGGCTTCGGTAATGGTTAAAGCATCAGTGTGTTATCAACATTAAGTCACAAATCCAAAACATAGCCCCATACCAGCTTCTATGAATAAAATTAACTCTATCCCAGACTAAACCAGTACATTTGGCTAGCAAATTTCCATCTTCCCTGATGTCAATCAGTTGTTCTTGGAAATTCTTAAAAAGGTGTTACAATTTTATAGTTTTAACAAATCGGTTCAAAACCTACTGGAATTCTTCATTTGGAAGACTTTTAAACAGGTTAGAAAATTCTGTTTCCAAAATTTTAAAGTGCACACATACGAGAGTTTCTATAGGTGATACACTTGCATTGTTTTCTTCAACAAAATCACATATTGATGGAAACATTTCCATATATCTGTGCATAGCACAGGTTTCTATTGAAAAGCAGTTGTTTTCTCACTCCTTAAAACATCACCTTTACCTTGAAAGGACAGATTAAGCGTATTAATTTTTTAAAAAATATCTGCATAAGCAGATAATAAGCAGCAAATACACTTACGATTAATTACCTATATGCATGTGTGTATATAAAAATAATTAAAAATAGTATCAGTACGGTGCTTAGCAAACCAGCTCCCAGGAGTGGGGCCTTGAAATCTACAATGGACAAAAAGTCTTGCTTTGAAGGCAGTCTGCATCATGGAGTCGAGTCAGCCAGGTGCTCCTCACGAGGGTCCAATGACTTGTCTAGGAGATCATAGAATCGTAGAATGGTTTGGGTTGGAAGGGACCTTAAATCTCATTTAGTTCCACCCCCCCTGCCATGGGCAGGGACACCTTCCACTAGACCAGGTTGCTTCAAGCCCCATCCAACCTGGCCTTGAACACTGCCAGGGATGGGGCAGTGTCACCGAAAGTCGGGAGAATAAAACTCCTTAATACCAATGTAGCATTAAGCAGCAGACACTTCTTTATTGCAGTGCTGGGTGCTAGGTGGAATTTACACAAATCAAGCACACCCAATGCCGATTTCATCATTACATTTATACACAAAAATTACAAGATAGTACACTCCCAGTTACAATGATTGGTTAGTGATTTGCATACAATTATAATATCTGCAGTGTCATTCTCTTCTGTTATTACGCTTGCGCGGGGGAAGGGTCTTCTCGGTCTGTGGGTGTGGTTTTTAGTATTATAATGAAGGCAGTTTACTTCAGGTCACCTGAAAAGTAAGTTTTTTTGCCAAGTTGGCTGGCTAGATTTCTACCTTGCCAGGTTGTCAAATAACTCATCCTATGTACACTAGACCCTAGGTGCTTTGGTTATGCTCTAGAGAGTAAGGACTAAGGCTAACGTGTCACAGAGAACAGGGGCTTCAAGTAACACAGTGTCTGATTTCAAGTAACACAGCAACCCATGATAACATAAAGGCTAACTTCTTAAATCAAGATGTTCCTGTAGGTAACTATTTCATAAACACAAAACAGAAAGATTCAGTAAAACTTAAGATAATCTGCAACAGCAGCGCCACAGCTTCTCTGTTCAATCCGTTCCAGTGTCTCACCACCCTCACAGTGAAGAATTTTTTCCTAATGTCTATTCTAAATCTCCCCTGTCAGTTTAAAGCCATTGCCCCTTGGCCTGTCACTACATGTCCTTGTAAAAAGTCCCTCTCCAGATTTGTAGTTTGCGCAGGGGGAATTCTCAGAGAGAGAGGCTCCATTTTGGGTAGAAAGCAAGTTAGTTTTCTATTGCTGTGTTGGGTTTGTGTGTCAAGGGTTTGGTAGTGGGGGGGCCTACAGGGGTGTCTTCTGTGAGAAGATGCCAGAAGTTTCCCCCATGTCCAACAGAGCCAATTCCAGCTGGCTCCAAGATGGATCCACCGTTGGCCAAAGCCGAGCCAGGAAGCAACGTTGGTACCACCTCTGTGATAATGTATTTAAGAAGGGGAAAAAACTGCTGTGCAACAGCAGCTGGGAGAGAGGAGTGAAAATATATGAGAAAAACAACTATGCAGACACCAAGGTCAGGGAAGGAGGGGGTGCTCCAGGCACTGGAGCAAAGATTCCTCTGCAGCCTGTGGTGAAGATCATGGTGAGGCAGGCTGTGACCCTGCAGTCCATGGATGTCCACAGTATAGCAGATATCCACCTGCAGCCTGTGGAGGACCCCACGCTTGAGCAGGTGGATGTGCCCTGAAGGGGGCTGTGACCCTGTGGAGAGCCTGCACTGGAGCAAGCTTCTGGCAGGAATCTGTGGCCCTGTGGAGAGGAGCCCACACTGGAGCAGGTTTTCTGGCAGGATCTGTGGTCCCATGGCAGACCCACGCTGTAGCAGTCCATTCCTGAAGGACTGCACCCTGATAGAGCAGTTCTTGAAGAACTGCAGCCTGTGGGAAGGACCCATGTTGGAGGAGGTCGTGAAGGACTGTCTCCCATGGGTGGGACCCCACTGGAGCAGGGGAAAAGTGAGGAGGAAGGAGCGGCAGAGACGTGATGAACTGACTGCAACCCTGTCCTCCTGCACTGCTCAGGGGGAGGAGGTAGAAAAGTCAAAAGTTATTGGACAGTAATTGGTGAGTGATCTCCCTGTCCTTATCTCAACCATGAGCTTTTCGTTAGATTTTTTTTCTCCCCTTGTCTAGTGGAAGAGGGGAAGTGATAGAACATCTTGGTGAGTGCTAGCCAAAATTAACTCGCCACAATCACAGAGACATAAGGGGGCATAGGACACCACCACCTGGAGAAGCCAATACAATTTGCTGATTTCTGTTTTTCACCTGGGACAGTCAATAAGTAATGATGTTGTCCTAATCTCTCACACCAATTTTTATTTTTCCAGACTGTTTTCCTGTTCTTTCAGTGAGAATAGACAATGGCAGTTACTGAGTCCTTCTTTTTCAGGATGTTTTCCCACTTTTCCAGACCATTTTTCATCTTTCCGGACAATAACTTGCTGTTACAGTTTCTTGGTTTTGTGCTTATCAATGGTATCTCAGGATGTCTCCCATTTCTAGGTACCCAGCTGCACTTCAAAATGCCAGTTGCACTTCTCAAGGATGCTTCTGGTTCACAGGCCTAGTTCCCAGGCTAGGATTTCCGAGGCTGGCAGACACTTTCTTTGTCAGTATTTCATCAGACATGTTCTGTTCAGTATTTTTCCCCTTATAAACAGGTTGTCTTTGTGGCTGTTCCCATCAAGGATACCTTGCGCAGTGTACGTGACACAATGATGCCCTGACATATGGACCGAGTGAGGGCACCAATGTCAATCCATATATTAAGTATTAGTAAAGCTTAATCTCTTATCTGTTTTAAATAAATATAGATATAAATTCTAATATTTTCTTCTCCCCACTACAGTGTATTGTCTTGTGCATGCACCCCCTTTGGAGACCACTGGTCTAGAACACAAAACATGGAACAGATTATATACTTTCTCCTTCCAATTTAAACAGATTTGGAGCAACAGCATGGAGATTAATAATTGTGTTTATCATTATTACCTACTGTCGTGGTTTAAACCCAGCTGGTAACTCAGCACCACTCAGCCGTTCACTCATCTCCCCCTCCCTGGGCAGGATGGGGAGGAGAATTGAAAGAATGTAAACTCCATGGGTTGAGATAAGAACAGTTTAATAACCGAAGTGCAATATAATACTACTACTACTACTAGTAAGGGGAATAACAAGGAGAGAGAAATAGAACTAAAGGGGAAAAGGAGGAAAAAACCAAAAACAACAGTGATGCACAATACAATTGCTCACCACCCACTGACTGATACCCAGCTGGTCCCTGAGCAGCAATCAGTCCCTTCCGGGTAACTCCCCCCAGTTTATATACTGGGCATGATGTGCTGTGGTATGGAATATCCCTTTGGCTACTTTGGGTCAGGTGTCCTGTCTCTGCTTCCTCCCGGCTTCTTGTGCCCCCCCTCCACTGGCAGAGCATGAGAGACTGAAAAGTCCTTGATCAGGGTAAGCACTACTTATTGACAACTAAAACATTGGTGTGTTATCAGCATTGGTCTCAGTCTAGAGCCAAAACACAGCGCTGCACCAGCTACTAGGAAGAAAATTAACTCTATCTCAGTTGAAACCAGGACACCTTCCAACTTCCTACACACCCTCAGCCTACTTGCTCAGGGGGCAGCATGAGAAACAGAGAAGGCTTTGATGTTGTGTAAGCACTGTGCAGCAATAGCTAAAACATGGGTGTGTTATCAGCACTGCTTTCTTTACAAATTCAAAGCACAGCACCATATTCCAGCCAAATCCAGTAGACAGCTGTAGGGTCTTGCCCCCCCTTTGTCAGCTCACTCACCTTTTGCTCCCCTCTCCCCTTTCTAGGCCTCTAGGCTCCCTCTTAGCTACCTAGGCTGGTTTATTTTTTAAGTACATTAATAGCAAGAGGAGATCTAAGGAAAACATTGGACCGATACTTGTTGAAGATGGTCACCTGACTAATGGGGGGGGAGTGAGCGAGAGGCTGCGTGGTTAAGTTACCAGCTGGGCTTAAACCACGATACCACCCCTCCCTCTCCCACTGCCTCCTCTCTCTCTGCTTGCCTCCCGCCTCTTGCCTTGTGTCTTTCATCTAGCCTCTTTCCTATCTCTCATCTCACCTCTTGTCTCTCCCTCTCCTCTCATTTCTCTCTCCCATCTCCCCCTCTGCCCATCTCTTTCATCTTGCCTCACCTCAAATTTCTCATGTCTCCCTCTGTCCCCTCCCCCCTCTTTCTTGTCCCTCCTCTCTTGCCCTCCCTCCTACTGTCTCTCTCATATGGCTCCCTCTTCTTGTCTCTCTCCTCTGGTCCCATCTGGTCTCTCACCTTATATGTCATGTCTCTCATCTGGCCGTTCTTGTCTTGTGTCCTGGTTTAAGCCCAGCTGGCAACTAAATACCACACAGCTGCTTGCTCACTCCCCCCCCTCCCAGCTACTAGGAAGAAAAATAACTCTATCCCAGTCGATATGTATACACACACACAGAGATATCATTCCCTTAGTCTGTGGACCATTCCTATAAAAGTCCATTGAGTTAATTTAGTCCATGACTTTGTGTTCCATCTGTCATAAGAGACTTTCAGGGCAGGAAAGATGGTTGCATGCTGAAGCCAGTTCTGATTCCATCACCACTGCATTTATCTGGTTTCATCAAATTTCATTCTTCGCTAATGTGGTGATCGAAAGGGAGTCGGGTTCAGATCCTTAAATCTGGAGTGGTGGAGATAGGTGCCATGAGGCACCCAGTGAGGTCATGGGCATATAGCCACCATGTAAGTTATAATATACAGTGTTATAAGCTAAAATGCTAAGTTGTAAATTAAAACCACTCTGTTAATTGCAAGCAAGATGTTAGGTTGTAAATTGGGACAGCTTTGTTGAGGGCAAGATGGGCTGGTGTGGCCTTGGGGTATGTATAAAACAAAGGTAGCCTTTGAAGATAAGGAAGGAGTAACCAAGACAGGTGGGGCCGGTTCTTCAAGATAAGGAACAAATCAGAACCAACTGACCTAAAACACAGACACAGTTGTTAAGTAATTCGCAAGAGTCTTTTGCACATGCGCAAGCACAGAGGTCAATCAGTGGACACAGTGAGGAAGACTATCAGCGACCACCAGAGACCCCTCGAGACCACCACTTAGCAAGAAAGTGCATGTGTAATTAAAATGCAAATATTACAATTAGTTCCAGGAAATCTAGTGAATATGTAAAGCATTTCCTGGAAAGGTTGTAAATATGCATAAGTTTGTTGGATATATGGATGCTGCTTGTAGGCTCCAGGTGCGCTCACCTTTGCAAAATGATTTGCGTGTGCGCCCAACGCTGCAATAAGGTCTGCCTGCTTTCTAAAACTCCAAATCAAGTCTTAGCGAGTTTCTTCGACCATCTTTTGCGGTAACAGTGTTATATAGCAATTAACATAATACAGTTTAATTCATGGGCTATTCTCATCCAAAATCAAATCCCCTTGAGGTACATACTGGACTTCCCCATCCTTCAGCATTACCCACCAAGTACACCCAGGTCCTTGAGCAAAAGAAATCCCATTAGTGGGTTTGCGTTTGCCTGAGGCTTTGTTTTCCATCTGTTGTAGCAGTCTTTCAGGACAGGAAAAATGGTGTGTGGTATTGGATTGTTGTATGGGTTATGTGCATTGGACTTTGTCTTGATCTGTGGGTAACTGTGTGTGGTTCAAGTTATAATAAATCATCTCTAGCGAAACTAATTCCTTCAGGTACTGGGATACATCTCTCTTCTGTAGTACACCTGCCTGGGCAACATATAAGATCTTCCTTGAAGGGACACCTTTCCTTCACACTTGACAGGAGCCTCCTTCAGAGGCTGAGGACTTGTGTCCCTCTCCCAATCACCTTGTCAATGCCCCCTTCCCTAGAAAGTGATCCCAGCTGCTTGGCTTCCCTACCATCTAATTCCAGGCTACTAGCTCCATTATCCCAACATCAGAGCAACCAGGTGATCACATGCTCACCTGGGCGACAGCTGAAATCTTTTCGTATATCCCGCAGCTCACTCAGCGATAGGGATTGAGAGGTTACCTCATGTTCTGCCTCTTCCTCTGTTTCTTGTGCTGGCCCTGCTTCGTCCTGTTTCACTACACAAGCTGTCATTCATGTCCATTTCTTCTTCTGTACAGGGGAGACTGATAACAGCATGGTTTGGTTCTCTGGTTCAGCCACAGTGCCTGTTGTGGGGATTGGAGTATTTGCAGTGCGTGTCATCAGGGTTGGAGTAGACTCACAGCTGCTGCATAGCATTTTTTACCCTTTCTTAAACATGTTATTACAGAAGCACCACCAGCTTCTCTGACTGGTTCAGCCTTGGGAAGTGATGTGTCCATTTTGGAGTTGGGTAAAGCTGTCTCTGTCCAACGTGGGGGCAGCTCCTGATCTCACAGAAGCCAGCCCTGCAGTCCACCTCTCCACTACCAAAACCTTGCCACATAAAGCCAATACAGGGGCCAAAAAGGGCTGTTGTGGTTTAATCCCAGTAGACAGTTTAACACCACACAGCTGCTCACTCTAATCTTGTCTTGTCTCGTTTCTTGTTTTGCCTCTCCTCTCCTCTCCTCTCCTCTCCTCTCCTCTCCTCTCCTCTCCTCTCCTCTCCTCTCCTCTCCTCTCCTCTCCTCTCCTCTCCTCTCCTCTCCTCTCCTCTCCTCTCCTCTCCTCTGTTGGATTGTCTCTCATCTTTTTCTCCGTCACATCTCTCTCATCTGTAGTCTCTATCTTCTCATCTCTTCGTCTCTCCTCTTGTCACTCACCTCCCCTTTCTTGCTTCCCCTTTCTTGCCTCCCCTTTTCCTCTTCTCTCTCCTGTCTCTCATTTTGTCTCGTCTCTCATGTCTTGTCTCATCTTTCATCTCCTTTCTCATTTCTCCTTTCTCATCTCTCATGTCTTATCTCTGATCTCCCTCCCATCTCTCACCTTGCCTCGTCTCACCTCTCTTGCCTCTCATCTCGCAGCTCCCCCCCCCCATCTCCTGAGTATCTGCTCTTGCAAGTCACTCGTTTCTCTCATCTCTTGTCATATGCTCCATCTCTTTCCTCTCCAGTCAGCTGGGACTTTCTTTTTCTTCTTTTTAAAACTCTTTTTGGCAGTATAAACTTTTAGCATAGTCCCCAAATCCAACAAAAAGCAAAAGTGTCACTTTCTTCCAGAAATAACAATTAGGAGTTTTTCTAGGGTTGGTGTGGTCAGTGTCTACTTCTCAATTATACTTGATTAAATATGTCATGAGCCCTGAGCAGCAGCCAAACACCCACCCTCCTTGCTCATTATCTTCTCCCATGGGATGGGTAGAAAACAGAAGGAAGGTGAACAGACTTGTGGATCAAGACAATGACAATTTAAGAAGAAAAAAGCTGTGCGCGCTAACAAAGCAAAAAGATTAATTAATTCACTACTCCCCATTCGCCAGCCACAAGATGTCCAGCCACTTCCTGGAAAGCAGACACTCAGCATGCTTAATGATTGCTTGCTAAGACAAATGCCATAACCATGAGTGTTCCCCCCTCCCCTTCCCCCTCCTTTCCATGAGCTTTTTTTGCTGAGCATGATGTCATATGGTATGGAATATACCTTTGGTCAGTTGGGGTCAGCTATTGTGTCTATGTCCCGTCCCAACCTCTTGTTCTCCCCCAGCCTACTGTCCAGGGAGGGGAGTGGACTTGGAAAGAAAGTCTTGATGCTGTGCAGGCACTGCTCAGCAATAGCCAAAACATTGGTCTGTTATCAACACTATTCTAGCCACAAATGCAAAACACAGTACCATATGGGCAACTGTGAGGAAAGTTAACTCAATCCCAGACAGGCCCAGTACAAAATGTAATGCTGATAATAGATGGCAACAAGAAAGGATTCTACAAGTACAGAAACAGCAAAAGGAAGACTAGGGAAAATGTTGCCTGTTGCTGAATGGGATGGGGGAACTGGTGACAAATTACATGGATAAGGTTGAGGTACTCCATGCCTTCTTTGCCTCAGTCTTTATGGGTAAGACCAGCCTTGAGAATTCCCAGGCCCCTGAGACCAGAGGGAAAATCTGGAGCAAGGAAGATTTACCCTCCATGGAAAAGGATCATATATAAGACCATTTATACAAACTGAACATACATAAGTCCATGGGGCCTGATGTGTTGCACCCATGAGTGCTAAGTGAGCTGGCTGATGTCATTGCAAGGCCACTCTTGATTATCTTTGAATGGTCATGGTGATTGGAAGAGGTTCCTGACAAGTAGAAGAGAGCAAATATCACTTCAGTCTTCGATAAAGGCAAGAAGGAAGATCTATAGGCTGGTCAGCCTCACCTATATTCCCAGGAAGATGATGGAGAAAAGAATCCTGGAAACTGAAGGACATGAAGGTGCTTAGTAGGAGTATGTATGGATCTATGAATGGAAAATCATGTCTGACCAACCTGATAATCCTTCTACAATGAGGTAACTAGCTTAGTAGATGAGGGGAGAGCAGTGGATGTTGTTTAATGGACAGTGAGGTGGACTGAAACTGGCTGAACTGCCCAGAGGGTGGCATCAATTTCAGTTGGAAGCAAGTCACTAGTGGTGACCCCCAGGAGTCTGTACTGGGGCCAAAACTTTTTGATATCTTCATTAGTGACCTGGAAAATAGGTCAGAGTGCACCCTCAGCAAGTTTTCAGATGATACAGAATTGGCAGAAGCAGTTGATGGACCAGATGGCTGTTGTGCCATTCAGAGGGACCTTGACAGGCTGGAGAAACGGGCAGAGAAGAATCTCATGATGTTCAACAAGTGGGGATGCAAAGTCATGCATCTGGGAAGGACTTACTCCAGGTACCAGTACAAGCTGCAGGCTGACTAGCTGGAAGGCAGCTTTGCAGAGAAGGAAATGGGTGTCCTGGTGGACAGGAAGCTGAATGTGAGCCAGCAATGCACCCTCGTGGCAACAGTATCCCTGGCTGCATTAGAAAGAGCATTGCCAGGAGGTAGAGGTAGGGCCTTCCTCAGTGCTAGTGAAGCCGCATCTGGAGTACTGTGTTCAGTTCTGGGCTCCCCAGTACAAGAAAGGTATGAACATACTGGAACAAGTCCAGCAAAGGGCCACAAAGATGATTAAGGGACTGGAGCATCTGCCATATGAGGAGAGGCTGAGAGAGCTGGGACTATTTTAGCCTAGAGAAGAGAAGGCTCAGGGAGGATCTTATCATGTATAAATACCTGATGGGAGAGAGTGAAGATGAGGGAGCAAGACTCTTAGTGGTGCTCATTAACAGTACTAGAGGCAATGGGCACAAATGGAAAAAAGCAGGAATTTCCATCTGAATGCTTGAAGACACTTTTTTATTGTGAAGGTTAGTCAAGGACTGTACCAGGTTGTCCAAAGATGTGGAGTCTCTATCCTTGTAGATATTAAGAGCCCAACTGGACACGGCCCTGAGCAACCTGCCTCTAGGCAACCCTGTTTTGAGCAGAGGGGTTGTATTAGATGATCTCAGGAGGTCCATTCCAACCTAAATGAATTTATAGTGCAACTCAGTAAACCAGAGAAAGGACAGCTTTGAAGAATGGGTAGTCATTTACAAGCTGATGGGAGGACTTTTACTTATTTCTGGTTTTTATGAGTTGTTCCTGAAGTTGTATAAATAAGTGAGAAAAGTTTCTGTTCATTTACACTAGTAAATAAGATATTTTGAGTGCAAGTAAGGTAAGAGAAAACTTTGAATATTTCAGTACATAAGGATTTGAACCATTTCAGGAAGAAAATTTCTTTCTGGTATTGTATATTTTACCCATTGTGTTCTTAGAGTACACTTTATTCAGTGTATGTTAGTTCTTTCTGAAAGCTGACAATATTGGAGGAACTTTAATTTATTTGTATTGTGATTACTATAGAAATTACTCTTTTAGTTCTTTAGAATTGTGATGAGTTGGTGTGAAACGTTTCCAGCATTCAGTTTAATTGCATTGATTATTGCAAGTCTTTTCGTGAAGGTATGCTTAATTAAGAAGTAAATATTTATATGTGCAGCTTCTAGAATTAATTATTTTTGTGCATATAGCTAGCTTAAAGTATGTTGTCTTAATATGGTATAAGGTTTTGAGTTTCCTCCCAAAATTTGACAGTTGCAGCTAATGTATGCAAGTATGGTTAGAGAAGAATCAGAACTGTGAATGGATTTTTTTCTAGAAGTTCTTTACCTCAAAGCAGTAAGTAGGTTTGTGTGCACCTTGCTTCTGACTTGATAAATGTATTTGCTGTTACAAAGCATACTGTAACTGTTAGAAAAAAAAATCATGAAGTCCAAAGCTTATAGTATTCTCTTGATATGCTGCAAGCTCTAAGCAGACCTTAGATTAGACAAAGCAATAATATATAATATGAATTTTCTAATATTTTAGGCCAAAGCAGCATTTTAAGAAAGGAAAAATAAATGAAGTATCTCCATGTACTAGTATATGAAACAATCTTCAGCCAATCCCCAGATTGGATTTGGGATGAATATTCATTCTTCTTTTAAGATCTGAAAAAGGATAAGTGACAAAAAACCCAAAGAAGTTTGTGCTGAACTTTTAATTTTACATTTTAATTTTATTCAGAGACCACGATGCAGACATCAGAGACTGGGTCGGACACAGGTTCGACTGTGACTTTACAGGCATCTGTGGCTGGCCAGGCAGCAGTGCCCACACAGGTAGTACAGCAGGTACCGGTTCAGCAACAGGTAGGTGTCTGTTAATTCTGGGAAAATGAAAAAACCCTGGCAAGACAGAATGATGCATTTCAACAGGTGTACTGAAGAACTGATTTTTTACAAGGATGCAAAAGCAACTTTTTCACTGTTTTACTCAATTTTATTTTGCCAGAACTAAAATAGCTACATAAGCAGACATGTAGTTTTCAGAGTTTATTTCTTGAACTAGAATATCTGGCAACCACCAGAAATACATATGCATGATTCTAAAAGTAGATTACTATGAAATGTGTGCTATATCTCATAAAAAATACATTCATTTAATTTATTGAATATTCATAATTATTCCTTTGAAAGGTTGATAAGGAATATGGAATTTTTGAAATAAATACAATATAGATGTAAAATGCAGAAGCAGTGTCATTTTGTACTTCTAAGCTGAGCTCCCTGCAGGTTATTGCACAACTAGAGAAAGCTATTTGAAGTAAAACCATATGTAACACATAATTTGGATTTGCCAGAGAATTAAAGGGGCTTTTGAAACAGACAGCTCAGCACACACTTCTGTGACATGATTAATCACCTATGCAGCCCCACTAACATTAAAGGGAGTGGTGTGTGGGGAGATTGAGAAGGGAAATGGAGTTGGAAAACAGGAACTGAATGTGAAAAGCCATGACTTTTGTCCAAGACTCCTTTAGTATGTGTAATTTAGGTTAGGTTTTGGGGGTTTTGTTTAATTATTTGATCCAGTTGGAAGGGACCTACAATGACCATCTAGTCCAACTGCCTGACCACTTCAGGGGTGACCAAAAGTTAAAGCATATTATTAAGGGCATGTTGTGGTTTAAACCCATCTGGTAACTCAGTGCCATGCAGCCGCTTGCTCACACCCCCCCTTCCCCACTCCCCGGGCAGGATGGGGAGGAGAATTGAAAGACTGTAAACCCCACAGGTTGAGATAAGAACAGTTTAATAACCAAAGTACAATATGATACTACTACTACTACTACTAATGATAAGGGAAATAACAAGGGGAGAGAATATAAAACTAAAAGGGGAAAGGAAAAAAAAACCCAATAAACATAAGTGATGCACAATACAATTGCTCACCACCCGCTGATACCCAGCCCAATCCAAACAGCAATCTGTCCCTTCCCGGTAACTCCTTGATCAGGGTGCTACTTAGCAACACCTAAACCATCGGTGTATTATCAGCATTATTCTCAGACTAAAGCAAAACCACAGCACTACACCAGCTACTAGGAAGAAAATTAACTCTATCTCAGCCAAAACCAGGACAGGGCATTGTCCAAATACCTCTTAAACACTGACAGGCATGGGGCACTGACCATCTCTCTAGGAAGTCTGTTCCAGAGCTTGACCACCCTCTCAGTAAAGAAATGCTTCCTAATACGTAGTCTGAACCTCCCCGACATAGATTTGAACTATTCCCACTCATCCTGTCACAGGATACCAGGGAGAAGAGAACAGCACTTTCCCCTCCACTTCCCCTCCATTCAGCTGTCAGTTTTTTAGGTTCTTTGGGTGAAATCTGATGTTCTTTTTCAACATAAGTTGGTGTTACAGTTTCAGAATCAACAATATTAAAACTAAGAATAACTTGTTAAATTAAGTCTGTTTCTGTGCTAGTGAATCACTGTTGTCTAAACTATAATTTCTAGCATTTTGTTTAGTTTTAAAATTTAAGGTGATGATTCTTTCTGCATGTTATTTTCAGTGCTATTTTACTGCCTCATACATTTCACTAATAATTTTTCCTGGTATACAAGCTCAATTCATAATGTCTCATAATTGCATTAATATAACTTTTACTTATGTTATAATGTAACTTGGAACATATTTGGGGTTTTTTGCCTTTTTTTTTTTTTAACAGACTGCTCACCCCCAAAAAACACACCCCAATGTTTCAGTAAAACATTTAAGCATTGGGCACTTAACAAGAATTTAAATGCTTATCTTTGGGTACTTGCTCAAAGTTCATCCCTACTAAGTTAATAATTGGCTGAAATCACAGGATCGCAAAGTCACAGAATGGCTGAGGTTGGAAGGGACCTCTGGGGGTCATCTTGTCCAACCCCCTGCTCAAGCAGGGCCACATAGAGCTGGTTGCCCAGGAACATGTCCAGGTGACTTTTGAATATCAACAAAGGGGGAGACTCCACAACCTCTCTGGGCAACCCCTTCTAGTGTTCAGTCACTGTAACAGTAAAAAAGTGTTTCCTGATTTTCAGATGGAACCTTCTGTGTTTCAGTTTGTGCCCATTGCCTCTTGACCTGTCACTGGGCACCAGTGAAAAAAAGCCTGGCTCCATCTTCTTTGCACCTTCCCTTCAGGTATTTGTACATGAGATCCCCCCCTTAGCCTCTGGGCTAAACAGCCCCAAGTTTATCGGCCAACTAGACTTTGTGCCACTGATCACCACTGTCTGGGCCCAGCCATTCAGCCAGTTTTCAGTCTAAAAATTTAAAAGAATGTCCTTAATGAAAAACTCAGATCCTCTTCTGAGTGTAGTGGCAGTGGCTTCACAGGTGTTTTCAAGCAACACAGCAGTTGTCAGTTTTGGCAATGATGAAGGGAGAAACCTATACGTGTACAAGTAAAAAGTAGCAAAAGTAAGGCCAAAAAGTGAGCATAATTAAATGCCATTTAACATCCTGTGGATTTTTTCTTAGTCTTGTTTCCTCAAATATGATTTTCCACTCATGTATCATTCCTGTTTTAACATGCACTCGTAAGCATGAGGCAGCAAGCTTATAAGGATTTTAAATTCATCTCAATGACCTTATGGTTTACGTCATGCAAGACAGAAGAATTCAAAGAGTAAAACCAAGTGTCTAATCAATTTTAGAAGGTATATCCATGCATCAAAAGTTACACATCAAATTTTCCTATTCAGCATAGACTATGACCATAGCATTCAGAAATAATTGTATCATTAAAATGGACATAGATATTTTTGCCAATCAAAATTGGAGCTTAATGCAAAATCAGATTTAACATATGAAAAACAGTCATGAACTTATATTGGTCATTTATCTAAATATCAACATTACAGCATGAGCTGCTTTCCAAAAATATTCCAGACTAATTAATGTATTAAGATTTATTTTTTTTTTAGGCACTGCACTTGATTATATTTTTTTTATTTTAATTTTAAGTGGGGTTTATAAATCCTTACTTATTTTACCCTGCTATTTTTCTCTTAACCTTATTAGTTCTTTTAATGCACTTTTATCTAAAATCAAAATTCTGTACATAGTTTTATCTTACCTTAATGATGAGATGTACTTTTTGAATTTGGGAAATTATAGTTCAGGAACACTGTTAAGGGATGGTAGGCCAATGTCAGTTTATGTAATGGTTCGCATGGGAAATCAGCAAACTGTTGATTTTTCTATTTAACCATCAAAAAAGAGTACATCTGATTACTGCTGACTGATGGAAACATCTATTTTCTGTCACACCTGAACAGTCTTATTCAAAGTAATGTGGGTTATTGTTTGTTAGGGTTTTTTTTTTCAGAATTAAGGTTTCATATAAATTTTTACTTGGGTGTTGTGGTTTAGCCCCAGCCGGTAACTAAGCACCACACAGCCACTCACTCACTCCCCCCAATGGGATGGGGGAGAGAATCAGAAGGGCAAAAGTGAGAAAACTCATGAGTTGAGATAAAAACAGTTTAATAATTAAAAAGTAATAATATTAATAAATTGTAAGGAAAAGAGGAAAAGACCCCAAACAAACACCAAAGAGAGAGAGAAAAATGAAACCCCAAAAAGACAAATGGTGCTCACCACCAACTGACCAATGCCCAGCTAGTCCCCAAGCAGCAACCCCCCTGCCAACCTCCCCCCAAGTTTTATTGCTGGACATGATGTCATATGGTATGGAATATCCCTTTGGTCAGTTGGGGTCATCTGTCCCACCTGTGTCCCCTTCCAACTTCTTGTGCATCCCCAGCCTACTTGCTGGCAGGGTGGTGTGAGAAGCTGAAAAACCCTTGACACTGTGCAAGAACTGCTCAGTACTAAAAGATCCCTGTTTCCAGCACAAATCCAAAACATAGCCCATACTAGCTATTATGAAGAAATTTAACTCTATCACAGACAAAACCAGTACATTAGGTTTAGAAATTAAGTTTACAATTTTGATTCAAATTATATGAGTTAATGGTAGAAAAGGAGGAATAAGAATTTTATAGAGTGTAGTGAGGATAATGAAGGTTTTCTAACTAAAATGTTCTTAAAGAGCTCTTGTAGATGATGCATTACATGCACGAGAACCGGACTCTTCTAAGATTACACTGAATTATTTCTTTTAGGACCTACTCCGACAGGTCAAAGGTTGCCTGTTAACAGCAAATGTAATTTGTGTTTTAGAGGCTTGTGTTCTATAGAGTTAAATTGAAGTAAAATAAACCACAACGAACCACCACCATGTCCTGGGTTCAGCTGTAGCACTCATTTTTTCTCCTTCTCAGTAGCTGGTGCAGTGCTGTGTTTTTGACTTTCAGCCTGGGAACAACACTGATAACACCAATGTTTTTAGTTGTTGCTAAGTAATGTTTACTCCGACCAAGGACTTTCTCAGTCTCATGCTTTGCCAGGGAGGAGGGGAAGCTGGGAGGAAGCAGAGACAGGACACCTGACCCAAACTAGCCAAAGGGGTACTCCATACCACAGCACATCATGCCCAGTATAGAAACCGGGGGGAGTTACCCGGAAGGGGCAGATCACTGCTCGGGTTGGGCTGGGTATCGGTCGGCGTGTGGTGAGCAATTGTATCCTCTCCCCTTGTTATTTCGCTTATCATTATTATTATTGGTGGTGGTAGTAGTGGTTTTGTTTTATACCTTAGTTACTGGGCTGTTGTTATCTCAACCCGTGGGATTTACATTCTTTTGATTCTCTTCCCCATCCCTCCGGGAGCAGGGGGAGGAAGAAGGGGGGGAGTGAGCGAGCGGCTGTGTGGTTCCGAGTTACTGGCTGGGTTTAAACCACGACAGTTCTTTGTGGCGCCCAATGTGGGGCTTGAAGGGTTGAGATAACGACAGATCTGACCAGAGTGTGTCTAATCTTATTTGTGATAAGCATTCATTGTTTCAGATTAATAGTCACTTGTCACAATGTTGATTTATTGGCTCTCAGAGTTGTTGCGCTTGATCTCAGAGTTTCAGCATGTCGTACCTTAGTTACAGCTAGTTTTTGCTGTTTTAGTGTTCATTGGCTGGGGAGCTTGGGCTAAGGTTATTGTTTCACTGTACTTCATGGTAATGACTTGAAATGCAGTAGACCCATTGATCATGAAACTGGTCTGGCTTGCACTCCCAGCATGGCCATCACCTCTGTACTTTGGGAGGTATATAAGGAAATTTTTTAGCAATTACATATCTTTTTTTTTTCTCCTCGGGGGGTCAACCTATGAAGGAGGCATTCCCTTACACCCCCTGCTCCCCCGCCAGGCTATATACAACAGCATTTGAGAGTTCTGAAGGTTTTGGATGGCCTTTGAATATCCTTGAGACCTGCCTGCTGATTGTGCTGGGGATCAGCATGTTGGCACACATAGGGAGTGTGTTTTACCCATGGCCATCCCACCCCGGGAACACCCTATTTCATCTGATCTCGAAAGTTAAGCAGTGTCGGGTTCAAGTCTGGTCTAGGGTTAGACGATGATATAGGAGGACCACCAAGAGATTTTCCCTGAGGCTGGACAGTCATGAGTGGCAGGGTGTGTGGGATAGTATGGGCAAGTATCTAGGCCAGTGGGCGCCTCCAGTGCTTTGGAACTTCACCCCTGAACAAGTGCAAAATCCGGAAAAACTAGTAAAACATTTAAACGAGGTGTGCTGTCGTTCTGGTTATACCAGAGAGGGACAACTCGCTGCAACGTGCTGGGGCTTGGCCTGCGCCTACAGAGCCCTGCTCAACACTATCCAGCACCTTCAAAGGGAAAAAGATGTCTCTGGATCTGATGGCAAAGCAACAGATGACGCAACTACTCCAACTCCAAGCACAGCAGCTACACCAACCCCAGGGACAAGCACAGCAGTTGCTCAAACCCTGACCACAACAGTCAACGCAGCTACTCCAACTCCAAGTACAGCAGCTACACCAACCCCAGGGACAAGCACAGCAGTTGCTCAAACCCTGACCACAACAGACAACGCAGCTACTCCAACTCCAAGTACAGCAGCTACACCAACCCCAGTGACAAGCACAGCAGCTACTCAAACCCCAACAGCAACAGACAATGCAGCTACTCCAAGCACCACAGCTACACCAGTCCCAGTGACAAGCACAGCAGCTACCCAAACCCTGACAGCAACAGACGACACAGCTGTTGGTGTTACTCAACCCCCAAGCACAGCAGCTGCACCAACCCTGGCAACAGGCACTGCAGCCACTCCAACCCTAGTGGCAGACACTGCAGCCACTCCAACCACAGTGATAAACACTGCAGCTAAACCAAATGGCCAGTTTGTGACAATATCTGTTGCCCCTGTAAGCAAGGGGAAAAGCAAACGAGAGGCACAAAGAGCAACCCCTGCAGTGAAGAAAGATGAAGACACAATGCACTTACTACAGGGGACGGCATCTGAACAAGAGTTATTGCTACATGAATCAGAGGATGATAAAGAAGAAGAAGAGGTGACTTCTCGACCCCGGACCCCGACCAAGCTGCAGAATATGCGAAAAGATTTCAGCCATCATCCAGGGGAGCATATCGTCACCTGGTTGCTCCGATGCTGGGACAATGGGGCCGATGGTCACAAACTAGAAGGTAGGGAAGCCAAGCAGCTGGGATCACTTGCCAGGGAAGGAGGAAATGACAAAGCGATTGCAAGAGAGAAGAGAGCCCTCAGCCTTTGGAGGTGGGTCTTGGCAGCTGTGAAGGAAAGGTTTCCCTACAAGGACAATGTTATGAGTCGCTCAGCCAAGTGGACCACGATAGAGAGAGGCATCCAGTCCCTGAGGGAATCAGCCATTCTAGAGATGATCTATCGTAGGCCAGATGCCGGGAATGCATCCGTAGATCCATATGAAGTTAAATTTACACGACGCATGTGGCGGAAACTTACACGGAGTGCACCATCATCATATGCCCACTCATTGGCATCAATGACCTGGAATGACATAGCACCACCAAAAGTGGATGAAGTGACTCGTCAACTCCGAGAGTTCGAAGACAATCTCACCCCTTCCATCATTTCAGCTCTGGAAAAACTGTCCCAGGAGTTCAAACAATTGAGAGATGATTTATCCAATCTGTCCAGCTCTCCACGTGTACCATCCCATGTCTCAAATATTACCAGAAGGCACCCTACTGCTCGAGAGAGAAAATACAGGACGTATGCGCCACGGGCCACCTTATGATATTACCTGCAGGATCACGGAGAAGACATCAGAAAGTGGGACAGAAAACCTACCTCATTTCTGGAGGAACAGGTGTGTGAACTGAAGAGGAGAACAATGGTCAAGGATGATCCTCCCAGGAAAGCTGCTACACCAGTCTCTGGTGAGCAGTTTCTCAGATGGAGTGAAAGAGCTGATTTGGCTTCAGCTCCTGTGATAAGGAATACTAATCCCTTTTGACAAGACATAAGTGGAAAATCTTATGATCACTATTAGAGGGGCCCTGCCTCCAGCCAGGTGGAGGAGAGGGATAATCGGGTTTACTGGACTGTGTGGATCAGATGGCCTGGCACATCAGTCCCACAGAAGTATAAGGCTCTAGTACATACCGGTGCACAGCGTACCCTGATGCCATCAAGGTATCGAGGGGTGAAACCCATTTATATTTCTGGAGTGACAGGAGGATCCCAAGAGTTCACTGTACTGGAAGCTGAAATCAGCCTGACTGGGAGGAAGTGGCAAAAGCACCCCATTATGACTGGTCCAAGGGCTCCATGCATCCTTGGCATAGACCACCTCAGGAGAGGGTACTTCAAAGACCCAAAAGGGTACAGATGGGCTTTTGGTATCACTCCCTTGGAGACAGAGGAAATGAAGCAGCTGTCCACCCTGCCTGGTCTCTCAGAGGATCCTTCTGTTGTGGGGTTGCTGAAGGTTGAAGAACAACAAGTGCCAATTGCGACCACAACAGTGCACCGGCGGCAATATCGCCCCAACCGAGACTCCCTGATTCCCATCCATAAGCTGATCCATAGACTGGAGAGCCAAGGAGTGATCAGCAGGACCCGCTCACCCTTTAATAGCCCCATATGGCCAGTGCAAAAGTCTAATGGAGAGTGGAGACTAACAGTAGACTATCGTGGCCTGAACGAACTCACGCCACCATTGAGTACTGCCATACCAGACATGCTGGAACTTCAATATGAACTGGAGTCAAAGGCAGGCAAGTGGGATGCCACAAGTGATATTGTCAATGCATTTTTCTCAATCCCTTTGGCAGAAGAGTGCAGGCCTCAATTCGCTTTCACTTGGAGGGGCATCCAGTACACTTGGAACCGACTGCCCCAGGGGTGGAAACACAGCCCTACCATCTGCCATGGATTGATCCAGACTGCACTGGAACAGGGGCAAGCTCCAGAACACCTGCAATACATTGATGACATCATCATGTGGGGTGATAGAGAGGAAGAAGTTTTTGAGAAAGGGAGGAAGATAATCCAAATCCTTCTGAAGTCTGGTTTTGCCATAAAACGGAGTAAGGTCAAGGGACCTGCACAGGAGATCCAATTTTGGGGAATAAAATGGCAAGGCGGATCTGGCCAGATCCCCAGAGATGTGATCAACAAGATAACAGCAATGTCTCCACCAACTAACAAGAAAGAAACACAAGCTTTCTTAGGTGTTGTGGGGTTCTGGAGAATGCACATCCCAAATAACAGTCTGATTGTAAGCCATCTCTATCACGTGACATGGAAGAGGAATGGTTTCAAATAGGGCCCTGAGCAATAACAAGCCTTTGAACAAATTAAACGAGAAATAGTTCATGCTGTAGCCCTTGCACCAGCCCTTGGCCCAGGCCAGATGTGAAAAATTTGCTGTATACCGCAGCCAGGGAGAATGGTCCTACCTGGAGCCTCTGGCAGAAAGCTCCAGGGGAGACTCGAGGTCGACCCCTCGGCTTTTGGAGTCAGGGATACAGAGGGTCTGAGGCCAACTACACTCCCAGTGAGAAAGAGATGCTGGCAGCCCATGAAGGGGTTCGAGCTGCTTCAGAAGTGATTGGAACTGAAGCACAGCTCCTCCTGGCACCCCGGTTGCCTGTGCTGGGCTGGATGTTCAAAGGCAGGGTCTCCTCTACCCATCATGCAACTGATGCCACATGGAGTATGTCGGCTACACAATACAGTGAGCTTGAATAGGAAATTCCAGGTGTCCAGGAATTCTAGAAGTCATCATGGACTGGCCAGAAGGCAAAGATTTTTGGATGTCACCAGAAGAGGAGGTGATGTGTGCTGAAGAGGCCCCACCATATAATGAACTGTCAGAGAGTGAAAAGCTATATGCCTTGTTTACTGATGGGTCCTGCTGTATTGTGGGAAAGCATCAGAGATTGAAGGCAGCTGTGTGGAGTCCCCTGAGACAAGTTGCAGAAACTGCTGAAGGAGAGGGTGAATGAGTCAGTTTGCAGGGGTGAAAGCCATCCAGCTGGCCTTGGACATTGCTGAACAAGAAAAATGGCCAGTACTTTATCTCTCTACTGACTCATGGATGGTGGCAAATGCCCTGTGGGGGTGGTTGCAGCAATGGAAGCAGAGTAACTGGCAATGCAGAGGTAAACCTATCTCTGCTGCTGAATTGTGGTAAGATGTCCCCGCCCGGGTGCAGAACCTGGTGGTGAAGGTACGCCACGTAGATGCATATGTACCCAAGAGTTGGGACACTGAGGAACACCAGAACAACCAGCAAGTGGATAAAGCTGCTAAGATTGAAGTGGCTCAGATGGACTTAGGTTGGCAACATAAGGGTGGATTATTTTTAGTCTGGCGGGCCCATGACTCCTCGGGCCATCAAGGCAGAGGTGCAACATGTAGATGGGCACATGATCGAGGTGTGGACTTAACAATGGGCACTATTGCCCAGGTTATTCATGAATGCGAAACATGCTGCAATTAAAGAAGCCAGGGGGTTAAAGCCTCTCTGGTATGGAGGACGATGGCTGAAGTACAAGTATGGGGAGGCCTGGCAGATTGACTATATCACACTCCCACCAACCCGCCAAGGCAAGTGCTATGTACTCACCATGGTGGAAGCAACCACCGGACGGATGGAAACATACACTGTGCCCCATGCCACTGCCCGGAACACTATCCTGGGCCTTGAGAAACAAGTCTTGTGGCGACACGGCACCCCAGAGAGAATTGAGTCAGACAATGGGACTCATTTCCGGAACAACCTTATAGACACTTGGGCCAAAGAGCATGGCATTGAGTGGGTATATCACATCCCCTTCCATGCACCAGCCTCTGGGAAAAATGAACTGTACAATGGGCTGTTAAAAACTACACTGAGAGCAACGGGTGGTGGGACTTTCAAACACTGGGATACACATTTACCAAAAGCCACCTGGTTGGTCAACAGTAGGGGATCTGGCAACAGGGCTGTCCCCACCCAATCAGACCTTTTATATACGGTAGAGGGGGATAAAGTTTCTGTGGTGCACATAAAGAATTTGTTGGGGAAGACAGTCTGGGTTATTCCTGTTTCAGGTAAAGGCAAACCCACTCGTGGGATTGCTTTTGCTCAGGGACCTGGATATACTTGGTGGGTAATGCAGGAAGATGGGCAAGTGCGATGTGTATGTCAAGGGGATTTAATTTGGGGGGAAAACAGCCAATGAACTCAATTGTATGCTGTTGCCTGCTCTATAACACTTTTATAGCCCACCAGCTAGATATCTTCAGGTCACCAGCAAGTGACCCTGACTTCCCTCTGATCATCACCCCAACAAAGAATGAATTTTGACAAAACCAGACGAGCTCAGCAGTGACCAGATGAGTTCGGCAGTGTCATCAGCAGGCAACAACCCAACACTACACACCATCCCTCCTGCCCCGAAAGGCTGTTACAAGAGGTGGAGCCTGACATCATGCACTGAATGAATTCAGCAACTTTTTAGGGATTGGCCCATGGTCTAAGGAATGATATCTCTCTCTTTGTGTGTGGGTGTGGGTGAATGTATATATGTATATATGAGACAAAAGCAATGGTATATTGAGAAATGTGGGATCTGAACATGATGTGAATGGTATGGAATAACAGTTGGATACTGTCCTGGGTTCAGCTGTAGCAGTCATTTTTTCTCCTTAGTAGCTGTTGCAGTGCTCTGTTTTTGACTTTCAGCCCGGGAACAATGCTGATAACACCGTTGGTTGTAGTTGTTGCTAAGTAATGTTTACTCTGACCAAGGACTTTCTCAGTCTCATGCTTTGCCAGGGAGGAGGGGAAGCTGGGAGGAAGCAGAGACAGGACACCTGACCCAAAGTGGCCAAAGGGGTATTCCCTACCACAGCATGTCATCCCCAGTATAGAAACCGGGGGGAGTTACCCGGAAGGCCCAGATCACTGCTCTGGTCGGGCTGGGTATCGATCCGCAGGTGGTGAGCGATTATATCCTCTCCCCTTGTTATTTCCCTTATCATTATTATTATTGGTGGTGGTAGTAGTAGTGGGTTTGTATTATACCTTAGTTACTGGACTGCTCTTATCTCAACCCATGGGAGTTACATTCTTTTGGTTCTGCTCTCCATCCCTCCGGGAGCAGGGAGAGGAGTAAGGGGGGGAGTGAGCGAGCGGCTGCGTGGTTCCAAGTTACCAGCTGGGCTTAAACCACAGCATACCACTACCTCAAAAAAACAACAAACAGAAAAGCAGCATTTAGATGACTAAATGAAGTTTTCTTCTTTACTAAATATAGTTCTTAATCTTGGCATGAAGCATATAGTTCTTGTGCTTTCCAGATGGTTCTGTCTTTGGCATTTGAAATACCCATAGTCTCAAGGGCATGCATCTCCAGTGTTACTACTCCACTTAGCATATTATAGACTTGCAGCACAATATTACATTCAGTGTTATTTAGCAGTTGTATGAACAGGGATGTCCATGACTAAGAGTATTTTTTAGAAATCATTAGATGCACTGAAGCACTAGTCATTCTTTTTATAATGTAATCTGTCCTTTATTTTTGGTGGTTTTGTTTACAGGTACAGCAAGTACAGACTGTGCAACAGGTACAGCATGTCTACCCAGCCCAGGTTCAGTATGTAGAGGGAAGTGACACAGTCTACACAAATGGAACTATGTAAGTAAGTTGGTTATTGATCAAAATTAGAATGGTTACTAAATTATGAAGTTAAACGCACATTCTTTTAATAACATCATATGGGCTATTGTATTTTAAGTAGCAAAGAAAAATGTTTGAACAAAAACTTTTTTTGTCATTTTAAATCATTATTTGGGTGAAAACAAGTTGAATTCACATCACAATCTAAAATGAATTCAGGTAATCGTTACAGATGGATATATTGTGAAGCTATAAAAGCAGCATTTTGTTGTTTATGGACAAGTTTTAATTTATGCTGATAGAAAGGATTATCTAAACTTGTCATAACATGATCATCTGTGTAATAAGGCTTCATGTGGGCCTCCTATTCTTCTAGTTAAAATTCTACTGGCAATTTCTTAAATTGCTGAGTCAGCTGCAGTCATTGCTTGCAAAAAGAAAAGTAATTTCTTTATTGTGTTTAGTGCAATGAGATACATATTTCTTTTTTTTCCAAAGGAAGGAAGGGAGAGGAACGAAAATATAGAATCATAGAATCATAGAATCATAGAATCGTAAGGGTTGGAAAGGACCTTAAGATCATCTAGTTCCAACACCCCTGCCGTGGGCAGGGACACCTTGCCCTAAACCACGTGGTCCAAGGCTCTGTCCAACCTGGCCTTGAACACCGCCAGGGATGGAGCATCCACAACCTCCCTGGGCAACCCATTCCAGTGCTTCACCACCCTCACTGTAAAGAACTTCTTCCTTATATCTAATCTAAACTTCCCCTGTTGAAGTTTGAACCCATTACCCCTTGTCCTACCACTACAGTCCCTAAGGAAGAGTCCCTCCCCAGCATCCTTATAGGCCCCCTTCAGGTACTGGAAGGCTGCTATGAGGTCTCCATGCAGCCTTCTCTTCTCCAGGCTGAACAGCCCCAACTCTCTCAGCCTGTCTTCATACGGGAGGTGCTCCAGTCCTCTTATCATCCTCGTGGCCCTCCTCTGGACTCGCTCCAACAGCTCCATGTCCTTTTTATGTTGAGGACACCAGAACTGTACACAGTACTCCAAGTGAGGTCTCACGAGAGCAGAGTAGAGGGGCAGGATCACCTCCTTTGACCTGCTGGTCATGCTTCTTTTGATGCAGCCCAGGATACGGTTGGCTTTCTGGGCTGCAAGCGCACACTGCCAGATCATGTTAAGCTTCTCATCAACCAACACCCCCAAGTCCTTCTCTGCAGGGCTGCTCTGAATCTCTTCTCCGCCCAACCTGTAGCTGTGCCTGGGATTGCCCCGACCCAGGTGTAGGACCTTACACTTGGCTTCATAAGGTTGGCATTGGCCCACCTCACAAGCGTGTCAAGGTCCCTCTGGATGGCATCCCTTCCCTCCAGCGTCTCAACCGAACCACACAGCTTGGTGTCGTCAGCAAACTTGCTGAGGGCGCACTCAATCCCACTCTCCATGTTGCCGACAAAGATGTTGAACAGGACCGGTCTCAACACCGATCCCTGAGGGACACCACTCGTTACAGGTTTCCAACTGGACATCGAGCCATTGACCACAACTCTTTGCGTGCAGCCATCGAGCCAGTTTTTTATCCACCGAGTGGTCCATCTATCAAATTGATGTCTCTCCAATTTAGAGACAAGGATGTCATGCGGGACAGTGTCAAACGCTTTGCACAAGTCCAGGTAGATGACATCAACTGCTCTGCCCCTGTCCATCAGTTCCGTGGCTCCATCATAGAAGGCCACCAAATTGGTCAGGCAGGATTTCCCCTTAGTGAAGCCATGTTGGCTGTCACCAACCACCTCATTGTTTTTCATGTGCCTTAGCATGTTTTGCAGGAGAAACTGTTCCAAGATTTTGCCAGGCACAGAGGTGAGACTGACTGGTCTGTAGTTCCCTGGGTCTTCCATCTTCCCCTTCTTGAAAATGGGGGTTATATTACCCTTCTTCCAGTCATCGGGAGCTTCACCTGACTGCCAGGATTTTTCGAATATGATGGACAGTGGTTTAGCAACTTCATTCGCCAGCTCCTTCAGGACCCGTGGATGGATTTCATCAGGTCCCATGGACTTGTGCATGTTCAGGTTCTTAAGATGCTCTCGAACCTGATCCTCTCCTACAGTGGGCCTAAGGTCTTCATTCTCACAGTCCCTGCATTTGCTTTCCAAGACTTGGGTTGTGTGGTCAGAGCATTTGCTAGTGAAGACTGAGGCAAAGAAGTCATTAAGAACCTCAGCCTTCTCCAAATCCGTGGTAGCCAGTTCTCCCAATAGCTTCCGGAGAGGGCCCACATTGTCCCTAGCCTGTCTTTTATTTGCTACGTATCTATAGAATCCTTTCCTGTTATCTTTTACATCCCTTGCCAAACTTAATTCTAGCTGGGCCTTAGCTTTCCTAACCTGGTCCCTAGCTTCCCGGGCAATGCTCCTATATTCTTCCCAGGCTGCCTGTCCTCGCTTCCACCTTCTATAAGCTTCTTTTTTCCCCTCTAAGTTTCCTCAGCAGCTCCTTGTCCATCCATGGAGGTCTCCTGGCCCTCCTGCTGCACTTTCTTCTAGTCGGGATGCAACACTCTTGAGCACGTAGCTTCCATTTGCTTCTCTCAGACTCTTCTTTTCTTGCTTTGATGAACATGCTTTTCTGACATCAAGTTCCTTTCTCCCACGTGAAAACTTAAAATCATAGAATAATTTAGGTCAAAAGAGACGTCTGGAGGTTATATGGTATAACACACACACACTCAGAGTAGGGCTAACTTCAAAATTGCTCAGGGAGGACCTTCCCTCCCTCTTTTTCCAGTACCTCTAAATATATCCTCTTGACATTTTTGATGTGTTATAAGGTTAATGAAGAAGCAAAAAACATGTAGAAAGCTTGTTTGGTGCCAGCAAATATGTATTTATTAATGATAATCTGGCATTGACACAAAAAAGTCAACACCACCATTGGGTTCAGACTACAGCATCCTCTTCACTGGCATATTTTGCCAAATTCATTCTTCAGTTAACCTTTTCCCACACACTCTCTTGTTGCCTGATTTTCTTTGCTCTTATAATATATAATCAATATCTTTTGTCCTAAATGGGTCTATTAAGACATGATTATTATTAAGAATGACCAATGCATTCTTGTTTAAGATACTGTAAAAACTGAAAGTCACTCATAACATTGTTAAACTGTAATCAAAGACTGAAAACTTGTATGTAGAATAACTTATCAGGCTAACTTGTTTTTGGAAAATGTCAGCTAAAGACATTGAACTGTTAAGACAAAAGAAAACAAATTTCTTCATCTACGCTTATCTAAGATTTTCTTTTAAAAGCTCTAGTACTTTTACTCTTTCAATTATGGACTTGAAACTGAGCAGTGATGTTGGGAGTGTGTGGTTTATTGCAGTTCATGAAATTTTGCCTGAGTTTATAGCTCAAATACATTAAGCAGAGGATTATGTTTGGTTTCCTCTATTTATATGTTAAATGCTCCAAAGACCAATGGATGTGCTCCAGGTGATCCTAAATGGGGCATCTCCTTGCAGCTGCTGCTTCTGCTATTAATTATATCAATTCTGTGTTCTGGTACCTAATCTATGAACAAAGAGTCTATTCTATTCCATTCCATATACAGGGCCTAGGATATATGGTTGAAGCTATCTTATTACAACAGAGAAAGTATCAAGTACTAAACCTGCTGTGGGAATGGAAAATGTTCTATGACTATTAACACTCTCCTTTTATGGCTATGTGTTAGCCTGATTCTAACACAGCCCTCGAGCCCTCCCAAGAGATCACTTAGTTACACATGAAAATAGTAACTAGGGCCAGTCAGAGAGGAGGAAAGGCAAACATGAGTTGGCTGGTTAAGAAGACTGGGACTGTGATCCAGTAAGCAGGAAAGGGTTCTCATCTTAGATAAAGAGCTGGTGGAAATGACTGTAAAGGCAAGAGCCAAGAACCAGTGGGTGGAAAAAAGAAAGTATGGTGGCAGACATACAAATCAGGTTAGATATAAGGAAGAAGTTCTTTACCGTGAGGGTGATGAGGCACTGGAACAGGTTGCCCAAAGAAGTGGTAAATGCTCCATCCCTGGCAGCGTTCAAGGCCAGGTTGGACAGAGCCTTGGGCGACATGGTCTAGGGTGAGGCATACCTGCCCATGGCAGGGGTGTTGGAACTAGATGATCTTAAGGTCCTTTCCAACCTTAACCATTCTATGATTCTATGATTCTAACAAAGACCCAAAATGCATGGTTGTCTTGGAAAAGGAACTTTAAAAAACAAAACAAAAATAAAAACACTGAATGGATACACATCCCAGAAAAGTTGTCTACATACAGATGATGATGCCTATAGGATTTTCCTGATATAACTGCTAACTATTTCATTTGTAGATAGTACCTTAAAAGGAGATGGAAGGAGGAGCTGAGTGACACAACATAACTTATAGTGCTATTTCATCCACCAGTACACTGTATTTTAGTATCGTGGATAATTTACCATAGAAAAATTTAGTTTATAAGGGACCTCAGAGGTGATCTAGTCCAACCCTCTGCACAAAGCAGGTCTAATTAGATCATGTTGCTCAGGGACATGTCCCATGGAGTTGTGTAGGCCTCCAAGGATAGAGGTTCCACACCCTTTCTGGGCAACCTGTTCCTGTATTTGACCACCCTCATGGAAAAAATGTATTTTCCTAATTTCTATTCAGAACTTCCCATATTACAGCTTGTGTTCATTGCCTCCTGTCCTATTGCTGTGCACCTCTGAGAAGTGTCTGGTTCTATCTATCTTCTCTGTCTCTTCCCATGGTTTGTACAGAACAAAAAAGTATCCCCTTTCTCTTCTCCAAGCTGAACAGGCCTAGTTCTCTCAGCCTCTTATGTCATGTTCTCCAGCCCCCTGACCATCTTGGTTGCCCTCTGCTGGACTCGCTCCAGTATGTCCATGTCTCTCTTGTACCAGGGAGCCCCAAACTGGACACAGGACTCCAGATACAGTCTTCCCTGGGCTAAACAGAGGATAAGGATCACTTCCCTCAACCTGCTGGCTGCACTCTTGGTAATACAGCCCAGGATGCATTTGTCTTTCTTTGCTGCAAGGACCAGTGGATGGAAAGAACAAAGTACGGTGGTAGACACACAAATCTAACAAAGAGCCAAAATGATGCTAGCTCATATTCAATTTGCTTTCTACCAGGACCCTCAGGTTCTTCTCTGCAAAGTTTCTTTGTAGACAGTCAGACTTCCAGTCTGGATTGTTGCATGGGGTTATTCCATCTCAGATGCAAGTCTTGGCATTTATCTGTGTTAAACCATAAGCATGCCATCAAACCATTTCTCTAGCCTTTCCAGGTCCCTTTGACATCCAGTATCTTGAGCACCACCTCCCCACCACCATTTGGTGTCACCTACAAACTTGCCGAGAGTGCATTCTGTCCCATCATCCAGGTCACTAATGAAGACTTTAAACAGCATTGGTCCCAGTACTGATCCCTGAGAGACCCTGCTAGGTACTGGACTCTGCACAACAGATCACAACTTCTAGAGACCAGCAATCCAGGAAATTTTCCACCCACTTTATCATTCATTACATCAACCCATATCTCAACAATTTGCTAATAAGGAGATTATGGGAGGCTGTGTCAAAAGCCATTCTTAAGGACCCCCAGATCCTTTTCTGTAAAGCTGTTTTTCAGCTGGCTGCCCCCTCCGGCATGTATCGGTGCATGGGATTGTTCCTCCCCAGGGGCATGGCTTGGCACTCCTCCTTGTTGACGTACATGAGGATCCTGTCAGCCCATTTCTCCATCTTGTCAAGGTCCCTCTGGATGGCAGCGCAACCCTGTGATGTATCAGCCACTCTTCACAGTTTTGTGTCATCAGCCAACTTGCTGAGGATACACTCTGCCCCATCATCCAGATCACTAATGAAGACATTGAACAGTATTGGATCCAGTATTGACCCCTGGGGTACACCACTATTTACTGGCCTCCAACTAGACTTTGTGCCACTATGGCCATGGGATCTTCTTTGAGGATGGAGGACTGCTAGAGAGAGACAGGATCCACATGACCTAGTGGGGCACAAACAGCTTTGCCAACAGGCTGGACAACCTGGTAAGGAGAGCTTTATGCTAGGAATGATGGGGAAGTGACGAACAACAGTCAAGTGAGAAAGTCATAGACCAAATGGGCAAGCAAAGGATGTGGGATAAGCAGGAGGGTCCTTGTAATCAACAAAACTTCAAGCACATGCATAGGAAGTGTCAGGAGATCAGCATTATGGTAAAGCTTCCATGCCCTTTTGGAGAAAATGGTACGATTGGGTGCCTCTTTGAAGTGCCTGCACACCTATGCACACAACTTGGGGAAAAACAAGAGGAATTAGACATCTGTGAGCATTTGCAGGGCTACGATCTCAGGGATCAGAGAGATATTGTGGGATGTCTCATACAACTGGAGTGCTGCAATGGATGGATACGGAATCTTTATGGAAAACAAGACAAGAAGATGCTCTATATGAAAGAGGACCTGGAATGCATGGAGCTTTGCCTAGGGAAGGATGAGGGTCCGGGTTAGATGACATACCAACGTGGGTGATGGTGTGAGTATCTGATACAGACTGGCTGATCAGGAAGAAGTAGATGAAGTCTCGTAGTGGGTTGGCCTTGGCTGGCTGACAGGTGCCCGACAAACTACTCTATCACTCCCCCTTCTCAACAGAACAGGGGAGAAAAATGTGATGAAAAGCTCATGGGTTGAGATAAGGACAAGGAGATCATTCAGCAATTACTGTCACAGGCAAAACAGACTTGGCTTGGGGAAAATAATTTAATGTATTGCCAATTAAACAGACTAGGATAATGAGGAATAGGAACAAATCTGAAAACACTCTCCCCCCCCCCCCCCGCTTCTTCCCAGGCTCAAGTTCACTCCCAACTCTTCTACCTCTTCCCTCTGAGTGGTGCAGGGGGATGAGGAATGGGGGTTGCAGTCAGTTCATCACATGTTGTCTTTGCCTCTCCTTCCTCCTCAAGCTCTTCCCCTGCTCCAGTGTGGGGCCCCACCCACGTGAGACAGTCCTCCACAAACTTTTCCAACGTGGGTCCTTCCCACAGGCTGTACTTCTTCACGAACTGCTCCAGCATGGGTCCTTTCCACAGGGTGCAGTCCTTTAGAACAGACTGCTCCAGTGTGGGTCTCCTCACTGGGTCACAGGTCCTGCCAGAAAACCTGCTCCAGCGTGGGCTCCTCTCCACGGGGCCACTGTTCCTGCCAGGAGCCTACTCTATCATGAGCTCTCCATAGGCTGCAGCTTCCTTCAGGGCACACCCACCTGCTCCACATGGTGGAGCGGCTCCATGGGCTGCAGGGTGAGAATGTGCTTCACCATGGTCTTCACCATGGCCTGCAGGGGATTCTCTGCTCCAGCACCTGGAGCACATCCTCCCCCTCCTTCTTCCGTGACCTTGGTGCCGGCATAGTTATCGCTCTCATATATTCTCACGCTTCTCTCACAGCTGCTGTTTTGCAGCCGTTATTATCCTTTCCTAAATATGTTATCACAGAGGCGCTACCAATGTCTCCGGTTGACTCAGACTTTGGCCAGCGGCAGGTCCATCTCGGAGCCGGCTGAAACTGGCTCTTTCCGACATGGGGGCAGCTTCTGGTATCTTCTCATAGAAGCCATCCCTGCACCTCCCACCTCTACCAAGACCTTGCCATGTAAAGGTCTTCTTCAGGCAACTGGAATAAGCCTCATGTTCACAGGCTCTGATTCTCATGAAAGACTTGAACAACCCCAATATCTGCTAGAGGGACAACAAAGCAGAGCACAAACAACCCAGGAGGGCAGTTAAGCAGTGCAACTGGTTGCCCAGAGAGGTTTGTGTAGTTTCTGTCCTTAGATGTTTTCAAGACCCAACTGGGTAAAGCCCTGAGCAAACTGTCTGAATTCAGCGTCGACCACGCTTTGAGCAGGAGGTTGGACTTGAGACCTCCTGAGGTCCCTTCCAACCTGAATTATTCTTGGATTCTATGTTATGTAACAATTATTTAGTTTCTGATTTAACAGACCTGACCACCTAGGACCCTTTCAAGAAACTTATGATCAGCAGTGAAAATTCATTTTGGCATTCCTCCAGGTACATCAGTAATCTCCTGAAAACTTCCATCATGAATTTTCCACCTTCAATGTAAATGCTTTTGCTTTTAAAGAGCAAAACCCTGCAGGGAATGGCAATTATTGCAATCCCGCAGTTTCCTCAAGTAAGCTCAAAGTACCCTGAACCATTGCCAGCATGCTGTTTATTTTAGTTCTGAAGAACAAAATGCAATGATGTGCAGTGTTCAATAAGCAGTATATAAGAATGTGTTTAACTAACAGAAGGTAGGATTGCTCTCTGTGCTGTGAAATCTTGGTGGTGGAGAATGAATGCTGCTACAGTAATGAAGGAAGAAAAAACTAGAAAAGGGAAATCATATTATCTTTAAGTGTGTTGGTTTTTGTTGGTTTTTTTTTTTTACCCCACTACATCTAAGAAGAAGCAGTCCAAGTAAAGACTGGCTTTTGTTTATGACGCAAAACACCATGTTTGGTAGAGTTAACGGTTAACGGTTAATGGAAGTCACCTAATATGAGAAATGCCATTTTTCAACTTGAATAATTGATGAATCCTGTAATTAAGAACTTCCGCTAGCAAAGTTAGCCAATTTGCTTAAAAAGAAAGAAATATTTTATTTTTTGCAGCATCCTTTTCTTCAAATTTGTAGTGATACCTAGTTTATGTAACTGCCCCCTAATGTGGATGCTCATCTGAAAATTGATTTGGATTTCTAAAACTTCTGTATTAGCTCCGTGGAACAGGCTTTTTTGTCTCTTTTTTTTTTTTTAAGTGAGGTTTCCAGGCAAAGAATGAATGCTCTTTTGCACTGTCAACCATCTAACCCACTTATGCTTTTACATAAACATTTTTTGTATGCACTAACTAAGCATTCACTCATGTTAATTTTTTACCTGCAGAATAAGAAAAAGTCAAAGGAGTACTGTAAATAATGTGTCAACAATATTTAGTCTTTTGAAGAAAATATTATTTTTTTTCTAAAGAAATAATATTCCCTCTTTCTAGCTAAACGCTGTATTATTAGTGGACAGTGATGCATCAAATTTGAGGTCACAAATTTCTAATGAGCTCTGAAAATGATACATTAAATTAAAAAAATTTGCTGTCCTCTGTCCTGTAAATAGTGGTTAACACACCCAGCCGTTACCAAAAGCCTAAGCACCTACACGCTCCAAACATTCTTCAAGTTCATCTGACTATCACCAAAATTGCCAAAAACCTCTTCCAGAGACTCTTAAGAACAATCTGGTGAGAAACAAAAGGCCTAAGTTCATTCTGATAGTTTATAAAGTGTTACTAAACACACGTGAAATGATGTAGCAAAAACAGTTACAGGAAGAACATTTATTTTTGTATAAGCATTCAGAAAGCTTGGGTTCTCATCTGAAATCTCTCTCCTACACAAATCTCGCAAACAACAGGATTTTGCAGTCTTTCCAGTACTTGTAATTTTTGAAATACAATGTGAAAAAATACGTTGAATGTAACTTCTCTGCCTGGATTAGGAACTCCCAAACAAGTTTGTTACTGTCTATCCTGTCACTTGTGAGGAGGTAAAAAGGCCATTCTCAGGGGAAAGGATCTCTTGCCAGTAATACACAGTGGCTCTGGTTTTTTGCTAGAATCATTAGATAATAATGAACTTTGCTCCCAACTCAGGTATAGAGTGTTTGACTTATTTTTAAACAAAGAAATTTGGCTTTTTCCTACACAGTAGTTTGTCATTTTGTGGGCACTAAAAAGTTTTCACAAAAATTTCAACTGACCAAATTTTACTTAGAGTTTGTTTTTTCAGAAAGTTTTTCCTCACTGCGTATTTCTTTGACCTGGGTTCAGCTGTAGCAGTCATTTTTTTCCTTCTTAGTAGCTGGTGCAGTGCTGTGTTTTCGACTTTAGTCTGAGAACGACGCTGATAACACACCACTGTTTTTAGTTGTTGCTAAGTATTGCTTACTCTGATCAAGGACTTTTCAGTCTCTCATGCTCTGCCAGTGAGGAGGGGCAGAAGAAGCCGGGAGGAAGCAAAGACAGGACACCTGACCCAAACTAGCCAAAGGGGTATTCCATACCACAGCACGTCATGCCCAGTGTATAAACTGGGGGGAGATACCCGGAAGGCCCAGATCGCTGCTCGGGTCGGGCTGGGTATCAGTCGGCAGGTGGTGAGCAATTGTATTGTGCATCACTTGTGTTTATTGTTTTTCTTTTCCTTTTCCCCTTTTAGTTTTATATTCTCTCCCCTTGTTATTTCCCTTATCATTATTATTATTGGTGGTGGTAGTAGTATTTTTGTATTATACCTTAGTCACTGGACTGTTCTTATCTCAGTCTGTGGGATTTACATTCTTTTGATTCTCCTCCCCATCCCTCCGGGAGCAGGGGGGAAGAAGGGGGGGAGTGAGCAAGCAGCTGCGTGGTTCTGAGTTACTGGCTGGGCTTAAACCACGACATTCTTTTATGGAAGTTACATCACCGAGTAGGTTTTGGGGATATCCCCCCCCCCCTCCCAATACTGAAAATCAGGAGAAGAAAAATGATGAAACTCATAAAAATAGACTGATCAGTTTATATCCTTACTAAATTAAACACATTTTCTCTTTTTTCTTGGCCAGTTGCTGTTGGTACCTTTCTGATTATCCAGAAAAAAAGAAACCTAGAAACCTGCCTATGATGGGGTATTTCTACAAAGCAGTACTTGCAGATATTTTCCTGAGTTGCTTCTTACAGCATAGCTAACAGATGCAGCACTTTGCTTACATGTGGGCCAGAAACTTTGCAGAGAACAGCATCCATGTCCCGAGCAATGGTGTTAATCTGCTCCAGCCATGGGAGCAACTATCCCTATAATGTCCAGACCAAACTCCCAAGGGAGGATGTAGCTCTCAGAGCACAGTGAGTGCCTGGGGTCTCTTGCTGAGGCTGGGGCAGAGGGATACAGTTTCCTTGCCTGCCGAAGGTGTGCAGTGGTACAGGATCCGTGCGCAGGATCCGTGTGCAGGAGGTGCAGGAAGAGGTCAGCAGACTGCGCAGTATCAGAGATGGTGAGAAAGAGATCAACCGGATCTTTTTCAAGACCCTGCAGCCTGAACTCTCACCTGTATTGAAGGAGGATCAGGTGGTCTGTGCTTATTGGGCTAGGAAACGGCGAAGGCTGGAACCTCATGACTTCTGGCAAAAGGAAGAAGGCTCCTGCTCCACGTGCATATCTCCAACTAAAGAACAGGTTCAGTACCCTCGCAGCAGATGAGGGTCTGGGAACTCTGTCCAATGAAGCATCTGAGCTAGCTAAGCCTGAGCCATGCAGCAGCACCAGAAGGAAGTGGCAAGTGATAATAGCGGGAGGGGATGCTGTAGGGGTGGGGCTGACCTGACCTGCTGTGTTGGGAGGTTCACTGCTTGCTGGGGGTTGGATCCGGGATGCTGTGGAGATACCTCCGAGGTTTGTCCGACACTCAGATTTTTACTCCTTGCAAATCTTCACATGGGCACTAACATCCTTGTCTCTAAATTGGAGAGACATCAATTTGATAGATGGACCACTCAGTGGATAAAGAACTGGCTCGATGGCCGCAGGCAGAGAGTTGTGGTCAACGGCTCGATGTCCAGTTGGAAAACTGTAACGAGTGGTGTCCCTCAGGGATCGGTGTTGGGACCGGTCCTGTTCAACATCTTTGTCAGCGACATGGAGAGTGGGATTGAGTGCGCCCTCAGCAAGTTTGCCGACGACACCAAGCTGTGTGGTTCGGTTGAGACACTGGAGGGAAGGGATGCCATCCAGAGGGACCTTGACACGCTTGTGAGGTGGGCCAATGCCAACCTTATGAAGTTTAACCAAGCCAAGTGTAAGGTCCTACACCCGGGTCGGGGCAATCCCAGTATTCACAGCTACAGGTTGGGTGGAGAAGAGATTCAGAGCAGCCCTCCAGAGAAGGACTTGGGGGTGTTGGTTGATGAGAAACTGAACATGAGCCGGCAGTGTGCGCTCACAGCCCAGAAAGCCAACCGTATCCTGGGCTGCATCAAAAGAAGCGTGACCAGCAGGTCGAAGGGGGTGATCCTGCCCCTCTACTCTGCTCTTGTGAGACCTCGCTTGGAGTACTGTGTACAGTTATGGTGTCCTCAACATAAGAAGGACATGGAGCTGTTGGAGCAAGTCCAGAGGAGGGCCACGAGGATGATCAGGGGGCTGGAGCACCTCCCGTACGAAGACAGGCTGAGAGAGTTGGGGCTGTTCAGCCTGGAGAAGAGAAGGCTGCGTGGAGACCTCATAGCAGCCTTCCAGTACCTGAAGGGGGCCTATAAGGATGCTGGGGAGGGACTCTTCCTTAGGGACTGTAGTGGTAGGACAAGGGGTAATGGCTTCAAACTTAAACAGGGGAAGTTTAGGTTAGATATAAGGAAGAAGTTCTTTACAGTGAGGGTGGTGACGCACTGGAATGGGTTGCCCAAGGAAGTTGTGAATGCTCCATCCCTGGCAGTGTTCAAGGCCAGGTTGGACAGAGCCTTGGGCGACATGGTTTAGTGTGAGGTGTCCCTGCCCATGGCAGGGGTGTTGGAACTAGATGATCTTAAGGTCCTTTCCAACCCTAACGATTCTATGATTCTATGATTCTATACTGCCAGAGGAGACCTGGAGCATACCAAGTGCGACTACGTGCATCTGGAGGCAATAGCTGAGGGCATGGGGGCCCAGGTAGTGTTCTCTTTGATCTTTCCAGTGAGAAGCAAGGGCTTGAGGAGGAATGGAAGGATCCTGTGGGTCAACAGTTGGTTGCCCAGCTGGCAATGACAATCGGTCTTTGTATTTTATGACCATGGGGACCCTCCTTTAAGGACTGTACTTTTTAGAAAGGACAGGTCAGAGAGGCGAGGTAGCGGAGTTGCTCTTTATGTGAGAGAGCAACTGGAATGTATCAAGCTCTACCCAGGGACAGACAAACGAGTTGAGAGTTTATGGCTGAGAATTAAGGGACAGGCCAATATGGGGGACACTGTTGTGGGTGTTTACTATAGGCCACCTGATCAGAAGGAGGAAGTTGATGAGGCTTTCTATGGGCAGCTGGAAATAGCCTCGTGGTCACAGGCCCTGGTTCTCCTGGGGGACTTCAACCACCCTGATATTTGTTGGAGGGATAACATGGCCCAGCACACACAGTCCAGGAAGTTCCTGCAGATCATTGAAGATTACTTTTTGATGCAAGTGCTGGAGGAGTCAACAAGGAGAGGTGTGTTGCTGGACCTCGTACTAACAAAACAGGAGGGACTGGTTGAAGACGTAAAGGTTGGGGGCAGCTGGGGCTGAAGCGATCATGAGATGGTGGAACTCAGGATCCTGCGTGGGGGAAAGCACAACAGTAAGCAGGACTAGAACCCTAAACTTCCGGAGAGCTAACTTCAGCCTCTTCAAACACCTACTTAGAGGAATCACGTTGGATAGGGCTCTAGAAGAGAAGGGTGTCCAAGAGAGCCAGTCAATATTTAAGCACCACTTCCTCCAAGCCCAAGACCAGTGTATCCCCATGATGAAGAAATCAGGCAAAGGGGGCAGGAGACCTGCATGGATGAGCAGGGAGCTCCTAGTAAATCTTAAACTCAAGAAAGAAATTTATGGGATGTGGCAAGAGGGACAGGCCAAGTGGGAGGACTATAGGAATATCATCAGGGTATGCAGGGATGTGACAAGGAAGGCCAAGGCCCACCTGGAATTGAGTCTGGCAAAGGACATCAAGGACAACAAGAAAGGCTACTACAAGTATATTGGCAGCAAAAGGAAGATAAGGGAAAATGTGGGGCCACTGCTGAATCAGATGGGTGTCCTGGTAAGGGAAGACACAGAGAAGGAGGAACTACTGAATGCCTTCTTTGCCTCAGTCTTTACTGATGAGGACGGCTCTCAGGAGTCCCAGACCTTGGAGGTAAGAGAAGGCGGCCAGAGAAAGGAAGACTTCCCCCTGGTCATAGAGGGCTGGGTTAGGATAGGCTAGACAGACTTAACACCCACAAATCCATGGGCCCTGATGGGATGCACCCACAGGTGCTGAGGGAGCTGGCAGATGTTGTTGCCCTGCCACTCTCCATCATCTTTGAAAAATTGTAGAGAATGGGAGAGGTGCCCGATGACTGGAGGAAGGCCAATGTTACTCCGATGTACAAAAAGGGCAAGAAGGAGGACCCGGGAAAGTGCTGGCCAGTCAGCCTCATCCCTGGAAAGGTGATGGAACAGGTCATTCTGGAGGTCATCACCAAGCATGTAGAAGAGAAGAAGGTCATCAGGAGGAGTCAGCATGGATTCACGAAGGGGAAATCATGCTTGCCCAATGTGATAGCCTTCTATGATGACATGGCAAGATGGGTCGACGAGGGGAGAGCAGTGGATGTAATCTACCTCAACTTCAGCAAGGCTTTTGACACTGTCTCCAATAACATCCTCGTAGGTAAACTTAGGAAATGTGGGTTAGATGAGTGGACAGTGAAGTGAGGTGGATTAACAAGTGGCTGAATGGCAGAGTTCAGAGGGTCGTGATGAGCAGAGTAGAATCCAGTTGGAGGCCTGTAGTCAGTGTCGTTCCCCAGGGATCAATACTGGGTCCGGTCTTATTCAACTTGTTTATCGGTGACCTGGATGAAGGGCTAGAGTGTACCCTCAGCAAGTTTGCTGATGATATGAAGCTGGGGGGAGTGGCTGATACACCTGAAGGCTGTGCTCCCATTCAGCAGGACCTTGATAGGCTGGAGAATTGGGCAGAGACAAACCTAATGAGGTTCAACAAGGGCAAGTGTAGGGTACTGCACTTGGGGAGGAAGAACCCCAAGTACCAGTACAGGTTGCGGGCTGACCTGCTAGAGAGCAGTTCAGCTGAGAAGGACCTGGGAATATTGGTAGATGATAAGTTGACTATAAGCCTGCAGTGTGCCCTTGAGGCCAGGAGGGCCAAGAGTATCCTGGGGTGCATCAGGAGGAGTGTGGCCAGCAGGTTGAGGGAGGTGATCCTCCCCCTCTACTCGACCCTGGTGAGGCCACATCTGGAGTAGTGTGTCCAGTTCTGGGCTCCTCAGTACGAGAAAGACAAGGAGCTACTGGAGAGGGTCCAGCGGAGGGCCACAAGGATGATCAGGGGTCTGGAGTCTCTCTCTTATGAGGAGAGATGGCAGGAGCTGGGCCTGTTTAGTCTAGAGAAGAGGAGACTGAGAAGGGATCTCATTAATGCATATAAATATCTCAAAGGCGGATGCCAGGAGGATGGTGCCAGACTCTTTCCAGTGGTGCCCAGCAACAGGACGAGGAGCAATGGCCATAAACTAAAACACAAGAAGTTTCACCTCAACGTGAGGAAGAACTTCTTTACATTGAGGGTGTCAGAGCACTGGAACAGGCTGCCCAGGTGGGTTGTGGAGTCTCCATCTCTGGAGACATTTGGAACCCGCCTGGACACGTTCCTGTGTAACCTGCTCTAGGTGGCCCTTTCTTGGCAGGGGGGTTGGACTAGATGATATCCAAAGGCCCCTTCCAGCCCTAACAATTCTGTGATTCTGTGATTCAAGACTGCTAGAGAAATGGAATCAAGTGGGGAAACCCATCTTTTCCAACAGGCTGGCCAACCTGGTGAGGGGAACTTTAAACTTCAAATGACAGGGGAGGGAGATGACGACCCACAATCAAGCGAGGGAGTGGTGAAATGGGTTGGCAAGCAAAGGGTGCAGGGTGTTATGGAAAAGAGAGAGCTTGTAATCAGCAAAACAGGGCTGAAGGGGAGACGCTCTGCTGGACGCAGTTCTTACAAACAAGGAAGCTTTTCTTTCAATTCTTACAAATTGGTTGGTGATGTGAAGGTTAGGGGGCAGCCTGGGCTGCGTTGACTGTGAGATGGTAGAGTTGATGATACTGGGAGGAGGGAACAAGGCAAATGGCAGGATCACAACTCCAGACTTCAGGAGAGCAGACTTTGGCCTGTGCAGGGACCTGCTTGTAAGAATCCCATGGGAGATAGTCCTGGAGAGCAGAGGGGGTCTAGGAGACCTGTTTGATATATCAGCAGTCACCTCCTCCAAGTTCAAGAATGGTCCGTCACAATGAGCAGGAAAGAAAGCAAAGGTCTGCACAGACGAACAAGGAGCTCCTGACTAAACTTGAACATACAGGAGGTGGAAAAAGGGGCAAGTGACCCAGGAGGAATGCAGAGACACTGTCCAAGTGTGCAGAGATGGGGTTAGGAAAGCCAAAGCCCACCTGGAGTTGAAACTGGCAAGGGATGTGAAGGGCAACATTAAGGGTTTCTCCAGGTACGTCAGCAGCAAAATGAAGACCAGAGAAAATGTGGGCCTGCTGCTGAACGGGGCAGGGAACCTGATGACATAGGACATGGGAAAGGCCGAGGTACTGAGTGCCTTCTGCACCTGAGTCTTTACTGGTAAGGATTGCCTTCAGGAATCCCAGGCCTCTGAGACCAGAGGGAAAGTCTGCAGCAAGGAATAATTCTCCTCAATAGAGGAGGACCCAGTTAGGGAAACATTTGAACAAATCGGAGCTGCACAAGTGCGTGGGACCTGATGGGATGCACCCATGAATGCTTAGGGAGCTGGCTGATGTCATCGCGAGGCCACTCTCAGTTATCTTTGAACAGTCATGGTGATCAGGGAAGGTTTCCAAGGACTGGAAGAAAGCAATCTTCAAGAAAGGCAAGAAGGAGGATCTGGGGAACTACAGGCTGGTCAGCCTCACCTGTATTCCCAGAAAGATGATGGAGAAAAGAATCCTGGAAGCCATTTCCAAAGAAGGTTCTTGGTAGGAATCGGCATGGATTTAGGAATGGGAAATCATGCCTCACCAATACGATAAGCCTTCTACAATGAGTCAACTAGCTTGGTGGATGAGGGGAGAGCAGCGGATGCTGTTTATCTTGACTTTAGCAAGGCTTTCAACACTGTCTCCCATAACATCCTCATAGACAAGCTGACAAAGTACAGATTTAGATAAGTGGGCAGTGAGGTGGGCTGTCTGAACTGCCAGGACCAGATGGTTGTGATCAGAAGCATAAAGTCTAGATGGAGGCCAGCCTCTAGTGGTTTTCCCTGGGGTTGATCCTTGGGCCAATACTGTTTAACAACTTCATTAATGACCTGGAAAATGTGGCAGAGTGCACCCTCAGCAAATTTGCAGATGATACAGAATTGGGAGGAGTGGTTGATAGACCAGACGGCTGGTGGGCCATTCAGAGGGACCTTGACAGGATGGAGAAATGGGCAGACAGGAACCTCATGCAGTCCAACAAAGGGAAATGCCAAGTCCTGCCCCTGGGGAGGAATAACATGATGCACCAGTACAGGCTAGGGGCTGACTGGCTGGAAAGCAGCTTTGCAGAGAAGAACATGGGGGTCCTGGTGGACAACGAGCTGAACGTTAGCCAGTAACGTGCCCTTGCAGCAAAGGACGCCAATGGTATCCCGAGCTGCATTAGGAACAGTGTTGACAGAAGGTTGAGAGAGGTGATCCTTTCTCTCTACTCAGCGCTGGTGAGGCCACACCTGGAGTACTGTGTCCAGTTCTGGTCTCCTCGGTACAAGAAAGACATGGACATACTGTAGCAAGTTCAGCAAAGAGCCACTGCAGTGATGAAGGGATCAGAGCATCTCCCATAGGAGGAGACACTGAAGAGAGCTGGGATAGAATCCTAGAATCCTAGAATCATTGTAGTTGCATAAGACATTTAAGATCATCTAGTCCAACCATTAACCTAACACTGCCAAGTCCACCACTAAACCATGTCCCTAAGCACCACATCTACATGTCTTTTAAATACCTCTAAGGATGGTGACTCAGGACTGTTTAGCCTGGAAAAGAGAAGGCTCAGGAGGGATCTTATCAATGTGTCTAAATACCTGATGGGAGGGTGTATTGAAGATGGAGCTAAACTCTTCTCAGTGGTCCTCAGTGACAGGACAAGAGGGAACGGGCACAAACTGAAACACAGGAAATTCCATTTGAACTTAAGAAAAATATTTTTTTGCTCTAAGGGTAGTCAAACACTGGACCAGGTTGACCAGAGAGGTTGTGGAGTCTCCATCCTCGGAGATATTAAAAACCTGACTGAACAATATCCTGAGCAACTTGCTCTGGTTGATCCTGCTTTGAGTGGGGGTTGGGAAGGGGTTTGGACTAGACAATCTCCGGAGATCCCTTCCAACCTCAACTATTCTGTGGTTCTGTGATTACACTTGAAGTCACCATGGCAAAAGGTGTCATTTACAGTATCAAAAATAGCTTTGCTAGCTACAAAGATAGCTGAGGCTCTATGTCTTAAAATATTAATCCAGCTTTATCAAGTGATTATTGTTTGGTCCACAGAAAGGATATAAAACTTAGTATTTACAAGGATTATACTGCTCATCCCACAGTTGGACAACTTGTCCAGAAGGATGCTGTGAGGGACAATATCAAAAGCCTCACTAAAATCCAGAAAGACCTCCTTTCCTTCATCTACTAGGTGGGTGACCTTATCATAGAAGGATATCAAATTAGTTAGACAGGACTTTCCCTTTGTGAACCCATGTTGACTGTGCCTGATGATTGCATTGTTCTTTAAATGCTTTTCAGTAGCATCCAGTATGATCTTCTCCATAATTTTTCCAGGAACTGAGGTTAGACTAACTAACAGGTCTGTAGTTTCCTAGGTCTTCCCTCACACACTTCTTGTAAATTGGAATAACATTGGCTGGCTTCCAGTCAGCAGGGACCTCCCCAGACTCCTTTGGTAGATGATCAAGAGGGGTCCAGCCGTAACATCCTCTAGCTCCTTCAGTACTCTGGGATTAATCCCATCAGGCCCCATGGATTTGTGAACGTTCAACTGATACAGCCGGTCCCTTACAATTTCAGTGTCCTCAAATGGAAAGTCACTGTTCCTGCACTCATGATCCTCCAACTCAGGGGACTGGGCAGCCCAAGGCCTATCCGTATTATTAAAGACTGATGCAAAAAAAGCATTGAATGCCTCTGCTTTTTCTTCATCAGTAGCTCTCTGAATAGATTAAAGTTTTCTCTCCTGAAGTCCAGCACAGCAACTCTGCTGTCCTTTTCTCTTATTACACTGAAAATTTTCAACTCAACCATTTCATGATCACTGTGGCCAAGACAGCTACCTACCATCACATCTCCCGCCAGTCCTTCTCTATTCACAAACGACAAGTCTAGGAGGGCATCTTTCCTAGTTGGCTCACTGTGTTGGTACCTGTGACAAGACGTTATCTCCCACAAGCCTCAAGAATTTCCAGGACCTGCTCATCACAGCAGTATGATATTCCCAGTTGATGTCTGGGAAGTTGGAGTCTCTCATAAGGACAAGGGCTACCAATTCAGAGATTTATCCTAATTGCCTATAGAATAACTCATCGGTGCTTACATCCTGGCTGGGTGATTGGTAGTAGACGCCCACTACAACATGTCCTTTGTTTTCCATCCCCCTAATCCTCACCCAGAGGCTCTCCACCACATCACCGCTAACTGTAAGGGCCGTACGATCAAACCTCTCCCCTAAGTATAGTGCGACACCTCCACCTCACCTGTCCTGCCTGTCCCTCCTGAACAGCCTGTAGCTCTCCGTCATCCCAGCACTCCAATTGTGGAACTCATTCCACCAAGTCTCACTAATAGCAATGATATCATAGTTCCGGGAACTAACCAGAGCTTCCAGTTCATCCTGTTTGTTTCTCATACTGCATGAGTTGGTGTACAAGCATTTCAGATATGCTCTGGAGCCCTAAATCTAAATCTGAATCTACCCTCTTTCAGTTTAAAACCGTTGCCCCTTGTCCTGTCACTACAGACCCTGGTAAAAAGTTTCTCTCTGCCCCCTTTATATATTGAAAGGCTGCAATAAGGTCTTCTCAGAGCCTTCTCTTCTCCAGGCTGAACAACCCCAACTCTCACAGCCTTTCCTCATAGGAGAGGTATTCCAGCCCTCGGATCATTATCGTGGACCTCCTCTGGACCCGCTCTAACAGAACTGGATGTGCCAGAGCTGGAGGCAGTACTCCAGGTGAGGGTCTCACGAGAGTGGAGTAGAGGAGCAGAATTGACCTGCTGGTCACGCTTCCTTCTATGCAGCCCAGGATGCAATTGGCTTTCTGGGCTACAGGTGCACATTGCCAGCTCGTGTCCAATTTTCTTGTCCACCAGTATTCCTGATTCCTTCTCCATAGGGATGCTCTCAATCCCTTCATCCCCAGCCTGTATTGATACTGGGAACTGCCCCGACCCATGTGCAAGACCTTGCACTTGGCCTTGTTGAACTTCATGAGGTTCGCATGGGCCCACTCCTCAAGCCTCTCAAGGTCCCTCTGGATGCCATCCCTTCCCTCTAGCAAATCAACTGCATCACTCATAGAATCATAGAATCGTAGACTGGTTAGGGTTGGAAAGGACCTTAAGATCACCTAGTTCCAACCCCCCTGCCACGGGCAGGGACACCTCACACTAGACCATGTTGCCCAAGGCCCTGTCCAACCTGGCCTTGAACACTGCCAGGGATGGAGCATTTACCGCTTCTTTGGGCAACCTGTTCCAGTGCCTCACCACCCTCACTGTATAGAACATCTTCCTTATATCTAACCTAAACTTCCCCTGTTTAAGTTTGAACCCATAACCCCTTGTCCTATCGCTCCAGTCCCTGATGAAGAGTCCCTCTCTGGCATCCTCGTAGGCTCCCTTCAGATACTGGAAGGCTGCTATGAGGTCTCCACGCAGCCTTCTCTTCTCCAGGCTGAACAGCCCCAACTCTCTCAGCCTGTCTTCATACGGGAGGTGCTCCAGCCCCCTTATCATCCTCGTGGCCCTCCTCTAGACTCGCTCCAACAGCTCCATGTCCTTCTTATGTTGGGGACACCAGAACTGTACACAGTACTCCAAGTGAGGACTCACGAGGGCAGAGTAGAGGGGCAGGATCACCTCCTTTGACCTGCTTGCTGGTCACGCTTCTTTTGATGCAGCCCCGGGACACGGTTTCAGCATTGTTGGCGACTAATTTCCCTCTCCCGCTTAACAGCAGGACAGTATTTTCCTTCTGTTTCTGCTTGTTGTTTATGTACCTGAAGAACCCTTTCTTGTAGTTTTTGACATCTCTGGCCTATTTCAATTGGAGCGAGCGCACACTGAAGCCAGCTCATGTTCGGATTCTCATTGACCAACACCCCCAAGTCCTTCTCCGCAGGGCTGCTCTGAATCACTTCTCCGCCCAACCTGTAGCTGTGCCTGGGATTGCCCACCTCTCAAGTGTGTCAAGGTCCTTCTGGATGGCATCCCTTCCGTCCAGCATGTCGACCGCACCACATAGCTTGGTGTCATCTGCAAACTTGCTGAGGGTGCACTCAATCCTGCTATGTCGTTCATCAAGATATTAAACAGTACTGGTCCCAATACGGACCTCTGAGGGGCACCACTCATCACTGGTTTCCATTTGGACATTGAGCCATTGACTGTAACTCTTTGGACGTGGCCATCCAGCCAGTTTCTTATCCATCTAACAGTCCATTGATCAAACCCATATTTCTCCAATTTAGCAGCAAGAATGTTGTGGAGGACCTCATCAAAGGCCTTATAGAAGTCCAGGTAGATGACATCCATAGCTCTTCCCTTGTCCACCGATGCAGTCACTCCATCGTAGAAGGCCACTGGATTAGTCAGGCACGATCTGCCCTTGCTGAAGCCATGTTGGCTGTCTCTAATCACCTCCCTGTCATCCGTATGCCTCGACATATCTTCCAGGAGGATCTGCTCCATGATCTTACCAGGCACGGAGGTGAGGCCGACTGGTTGGTAGTTCCCAGGGTCCTCCTGACTGCTATGACTTTTAAAATATAATGTAGAGTGACTCGGCAACTATATCAGCCAATTCCCTCAGGTCCCTGGCATGCATCTCGTTGGGTCCCATGGACGTGTGTATGTTCGGGTTCCTCAGGTGGTCTCGAACCTGCTCTTCTCCTATGATGGGAGGGACTCCATTCCCCCAGTCCCCCCTGCCTTGAGGTTCAGGGTCCTGAGAGATGTGGAAGAGAGATTTCCAGTGTCAGGGTGATTGATGTGCCCCAGGAGGATCAGAGCCTGCAAGTGTGATGCTTCCTGTAGTCGAAGTAAGGATGCAAATGCTTCATCAACATCCTCCCCTTGATCAGGCGGCCTGTAGTAAACACCAACCACAAGGTTTCCTTTGTTGGCTGTTCCCTTATTTTTATCCATAAGCTCTCAACCTGTTCAATGCTGTTTTTCAAAGGCAGCTCTGTGCAGTCAATCCATCTTTTTACACAGACACCACCACACCCCCCCCCGCTCCTTCATTGCCTGTCCCTTTTGAACAGTTTATAGTCATCGATTGCAGCACTCCAGGCATGCAGTTTGTCCCACCACATTTCAGCAATAGCTATTAGATCATAGCTTTCCAGCTGCACAATGGCTTCCAAGCCCTCCTGTTTGTTACCCATGCTGCGTGCATCGTTATAGAGGCACTTTAGTGGGCCTATTGACCATGTCACTTTTTTAGAGGAACATGCCCTAATTTCTTTGTGGCATTTCTCAAGTGTTTCCCTGTCGATTCCCAATCCATCAGCAGCCCTCGGCTCTTGTCTGGTGCTCAAAACTCCATCCCCTTTCCCCACTAAATCCAGTTTAAAGCCCTCCTTATAAGTCTGGCCAGCTTGTTGGCAAAGACACTCTTGCCCCACTTGGTCAGGTGAATCCCATCACCTCCCAACAGACCTGGCTTCTCAGACAGTCACAGAATCGTAGAATCCCAGGTTGGAAGGGACCTCAAGGATCATCTGGTCCAACCATTCTAGGCAAAGCATGATCTAGACTAGATGTCCCAGCATGCTATCCAGCCGAATCTTAAAAGTGTCCAGTGCTGGGGAATCCACCGTTTCCCTGGGGATGCTATTCTAGTGGCTGATTATTCTCATTGTGAAAAATTTTCCCCTAGTGTCCAACCGGAATCTCCACAGGAGTAACTTGTACCCATTACCTCTCATCTTTTCCATGTGATACCTTGTAAAAAGGGAATCTCTGTCTTCTGTGTAGCCACCCTTTAAATACTGGTGATAAGGTCTCCCCTGAGCCACCTTTTCTCCAGGCTGAACAAACCCTGTTCTCTCAGCTTTTCCTCATGCGGCAGGCTTCCCAGTCCTTCGGTCATCTTTGCGGCCCTTCTCTGGACCCTCTCCAGCCTGTCCACATCTTTTTTGTATAGTGGTGACCAAAAGTGAACACATTATTCCAGGTGTGGCGTGACAAGTGCTGAGTAGAGTTGGATAATGACATCTTTATCTCTGCTGGTGATGCCCTTGTTGATGCAACCCAGCATCCTGTTGGCTTTCTTTGTCACAGCAACAGCACACTGTTCACTCATATTGAGCTGCTTGTCCACCAGGACCCTCGGGTCCATTTTCACAGAGCTGCTGCCCAGCCGTGTAGATCCCAGCCTGTGCTGCACTCTTTTATTTTGTTTTCCCAGGTGCAAGACCTTACACTTGTCCTTGTCGAACTTCATAAGGTTCTTGTTAGCCCACTCATCCAGCCTATCCAGGTCATCCTGCAGGGTGGCTCTCCCTTCCAAAGCGTCCACTTCCCCACTCAGTGTGGTATCGTCGGCAAACTTGGTTAGGGTACATTTGATCCCATCTTCCAGATCATTTATGAAGATATTAAACAGCGTTGGGTCCAATATTGATCCCAGGAGGACCCCACTAGTGACAGGTCGCCAGTCTGAAAAGGAGCTATTTGCCACCACCCTCTGGATGCAGCCTATCATCCAGTTCCCCACCCACTGCAGAGACCACTTGTCTAGACCATAACGTATCAGATTCTCTAGGAGGAGGCTGTGGGAAACTGTATTGAAAGCCTTGGAGAAATCCAGGTAGATAATGTCCACCGCTCGCCCCACATCAACCGAGCAGGTTACTTTATCATAGAAGGTGATCAGGTCTGTCAAGCATGATTTGCCCCTGGTGAATTCATGCTGGCTTTTCCCAATCATGTGCTTCATTTGACTTGTGATAGCCCCCAGGAGGATTCGTTCCATAACCTTCCTGGGGAGTGAAGTAAGACTGATGAGCCTATAATTTCCTGGATCCTCCTTTGAGATCCAATTTCGAGATCCTCCTTCTTGTAGATGGGGGTGACATTAAGCCTTCTGGGATGTCCCCCGATCTCCACGACTTCTCAAAGATTATGGAGAGCGGCCTCGCAATGACATCAGCCAGCTCTCTTAAACACCCTCAGGTGGATATTGTCAGGACCCATCGATTTGTAGGGGTCAAGCTCCTGTAGTAGTTCACATACCAACTCTTCCTTCACTGATGGTGGGTCTGTGTTTTCATCAACCTGGATTTTTGTTCCCAAGGCCTGGGGCTCAACAGTGCTGGTAAAGACAGAGGTGAAGAAAGTGTTGAGAACCTCTGCCTTTTCAGCATTGTTGGCGACTAATTTCCCTCTCCCGCTTAACAGCAGGACAACATTTTCCTTCTGTTTCTGCTTGTTGTTTATGCACCTGAAGAACCCTTTCTTGTAGTTTTTGACATCTCTGGCCTATTTCAATTGGAGATGAGCTTTTGCTTTTCTAACTGTGCCTCTGCACCCCCTTGTAGTTCTCAATGGTTATCCGTCTGCTTCTCCATCTCTGTTACACTTCTCTTTTGGTTTTGAGTAGACTCAGAAGCTTGCAGTTAAGCCAAGGGGGTCTCTCGCTCCTCCTACTTCCCTTACCTTTAAAGGGGATGAACTGTTTTTGCGCTTCCAGGAGAGCGTTCTTGAAAATCTCCCAGCACTCGCTAGCTCCTTTATCCTCTGTGGAAGCTTCCCACAGATTCCCTCCCAACTGAGCTCTGAGTGAGCTGAAGTTTGTTCTTCTGAAATCTAGAACCTTTGTCTTGGTGCTAACCTTCAGCGTGCTCAGCCAGATCCCAAACTCCACAGTATTGTGATCACTGCAGCCAAGGCTACCACTAACCCAGATATTTACGAAGCAGGTTTTCTTGGTTTGTGAGTAGCAAGTCCAGCACTGCCTCATTCCTGTTTGGCACATCTAACATTTGTATGAGGAAGCAGTCTTCTACGCATTCCAGGAACTTGATGGATGCCATAGAATAGAATCATAGAATAGTTAGGGTTGGAAAGGACCTTAAGATCATCTAGTTCCAACCTCCCTGCCACGGGCAGGGACACCTCACACTAGACCATGTCGCCTAAGGCCCTGTCCAACCTGGCCTAGAACACTGCCAGGGATGGAGCATTCACAACTTCCTTGGGCAACCCATTCCAGTGCCTCGCCACCCTCGCGGTAAAGAACTTCTTCCTTATATCTAACCTAAACTTCCCCTGTTTAAGTTTGAACCCATGTGAGCTGCTGTATCATTCTTCCAACAAATGTCTGGGTAGTTGAAGTCACCCATAAGAACCATGTTCTGTTGACCCAAAGCTTGCTTAAATGACCCAAATATTGCTTTGTTGGCCTTATCGTCTTGGTTTGGAGGTCCGTAGCAGATGGCTACTGTAAGATCCCCCTTGGAGACGACCCCTCTGATCTTGACCCAGAGGCATTCGATATAGGGCTTCCACAATTGCCCTAGTTGACTTCTATTCATTCGAGGCTCTCCTTAACATAGAGCGCGACTCCTCCTCCTCTTCTACCCTGCCTGTCTTTATGAAACAGCCTATAGCCATCCATCGCGATCCTCCAGTCATGTGAGTTGTCCCACCATGTTTCAGCTATTCCGATAACTTTCTGATTGGGTGCAGAGCTCCACTTCCTCCTGTTTGTTCCCCAGGCTGCGTGCATTGGTATACATGCACTTGAGGTGGTTGGTCTTCTGGTTCTCATCTTGGAAGCAGCTAAGGAACATTTGTCACTGCTCTGGTTGGCCTGGCTTATTCCCCAGTTGGTTGCAATGGTGTGAGCATTGACACTTTGGACCCTGCCCCCCAAGTCCTTCAGTTTAAAGCTTGCCTCACCAAGTTGGACAGCCTGCTGCCAAGGATTCCCTTGCCTCTTCTAGACAGGTGGATACCATGCCTCCCTAACAGGCTACCATCATCAAAGAATGTCCCATTGTCATAAAAGCCAAAACCCTCACGACGGCACCAGCCACAAAACCAGTAGTTGATTTGCAATATACGCCTATTTCTGGCTGCACTCCTTCCTCTAACTGTTAAAATGGAGGAGAAGATAACTTGGGCAGCAATATTTTTCACTTGCATCCCCAGGGCTGTATAGTCTTCCTTGATTTTGCCCAGTTTCTGGCATGCCATGTCATTCGTGCCCACATGAAAGAGTAGCAGTGGATAGTAGACTCTACTCTTGACAAGTTGTGGCCCCCTCTCAGGTAGATCCATGAGCATAGAAACCAAAACCTTCAGTATGGCACCAGCTACGGAACCAGCCATTTACCTGTTCAATTCGCCTCCTCCTTCCTTGACCACTTCCTCTGACTGGGAGGATAGAGGAGATTCCAACCTGTGCTCCTGATCCTTTTAACATTGGCTCAAGAGACATATAGTCTCTTTTGATGGTTCTAAGTTGCCTCATTACAGTATCATTAGAACCTACTTGGAATAGTAGGAGCAGATGATAATCTGTAGGATCTAGGGAGGGTGCTACAGACTTTGTGCCCAGACTGCCAGCTACTGGGGGCATGACCGAATTTGGTGCCAACTACTGGAGTCAGACCACAGTTGCAGACATCCCTGGCCTGTGGTGTCAGCTACTGGAGTGAGTGGGAGTCTTTAACCTCTAGTCACTGGGGTGGGAACAGTGTGGGTCCCAAAAAACAGTTACTGGGCAGGCAGACTGGTGTGAGTGAGGTGAGCAAGGCGCTCAGTGTTGGCAGCTGGAGGAGGACCGTGGGTCTCAGCCTGTGTGGCTGGTGCTGGCTGCTGGAGGAAGGCAAGTGTCTGTATCTTCCCCAGACCTGGTGTACATTACATGGGGGTGTGCATGTGTATTCACTATATCAAAATTCAAGCTGGACTGGATCACAAGTAGCAGGGACCTCGGGTCTGGGCCAGGGTATCAGGCAGGCAAGGGTCTGTGCTGGTATGCCCAGGGGGACTCGCAAATGTGGAGTGTGTGGGGGGCAAGAGTGTGTGTGCTTGCTCTCCGCACTGGAGCAGAGATTCCCCTGCAGCCCATGGTGAAGACCATGGTGAAGCCGCCTGAACCCCTGCAGATCATGAAAGACAAATGTCGGAACAGATATCCACACTGCAGCCTTTGGAGGACCCCACATTGGAACAGGCTTGTGGCAGGAATGGTGGCCCGTGGGGAACTCACGCTGGCCATCATGTTCCTGGAATGCATTGAGGACTGCTTCCTGCTACAGATGCTGGACATGCTGTCTAGGAATAGCCATTGCTAGATTTACTGCTCAAAAACTGACAAGACTTACTTGACAACATAACTACCAGTGGTAGCCTTGGAGACAACAATCACAACATTGTGGTATTTAAGATCCTGCAGAGCAGACTGAAGACCAGTAGTAGGTCAAAGTCCCTGGATTTTAGAAGAGCCAACCTGAAGATGCTCAGAGCCCAGCTGTGAGGGATCCCATGGGAAGCATCCATGGAGGGCATAGGAGGTTGTGAGTGCTGGGAGTTATTCAAGAACCGCCTCCTGGAAGCATGAGAACAGTCCATCCCCTATGAAGGGAAAGGAAGAATGAAGAAAGAGACCACCCTGTCTTATCAAAGGGCTTTTGGGTGTGCTTAAAAGCAGAAAAGCAGCATACTGGCTATGGAAAGGTAGCCAAATAGTCACCAAGGCCTACAAGAATGGGCAATGGGTAAAAGTGTCAGGTGGAGAAGTTTTATCTTGACATAAGAAAGACATTTTTTACAGTGAGAACAATCAATCACCATAACAACCTCCCCAGGGACATGGGAGAATCCCCATTGATGGAGGTTTTCAAGATGTGATTGATAGGGTACTAGATAATCTCATCTAGACTCCCTTTCCCACAAAAGGTTAGACCAGATTATCTTTTGAGGTCCCTTCCAACCTGGGCTTTTCTTTGATTCTATAATTTTATGCTTGCCTTTCTACTCATTCTATGCTTGCCTTTCTACTCATTCTATGCTTGCCTTTCTGCTCATTCTATGCTTGCCTTTCTACTCATTGGATTGGACCATTCCTATTTTCTGAGGAGGATGTCCTCAAAGATCAGTTAGCTCTTCTAGACCTCTTTTCCCTCCTCTGGGCTTCAGTTTCCCATAGGATCCTGCCAAGCAGTGCCCTGAACAGGCCAGAATCTGCTCTTCTCAAGCCCAGGGTTGTAATTATACTTCTTTAATTTTTAAAAGTTATACCATTTAAATTTTCCATTAAACAAATTAACAAAGTCCTAGTTAGCTAAGTTTTAACGTGTAGAGAAATTTTTTTTAAAATGTTATTAAGTTCTAAGATTTCATCTTTCCTGCATATCATCATCAGACAAAGGATGATTTAGCATCTAATCTATTTTATGAAATGAAAATGTGTTTTGAAGAATAAATCGTGAGATTTGAAAACATGAATAAAACTTAAAACTTTTTGGAAAAGTTAGGAATCTAAGGAGAGTCTGCACTCCCTGTGTAATAATCTCTTCAGTATTGTTAGTTGTAGCCTACTGAAGAGACGGAGAAATGAACTGAAGGAATGAGGGCATTCTCTAGGATTTTCATCAGTCCTTTGGGCTTCTAAGGCCTAACTCTTGGACTCCACCTCTTCAAGTGAGATTTCTCTTCTAGACATAATTTGTACCATTTCCTCTGGCCAGGGATATTTTTACCGTCTACAATGATCTCATGCCTTTGTTCTTTTCCTCATCTTACTAATACCTATTTTTGTCTTTTCCCTTTTGGGGGAAATTCCCATGTTCCACCCCCCTGGTAGACACTTGTTGAACTATTTCCATCATCAGGCTCTCTTTAAGTACCCTCTGTTAAATAGGGCTGTTTATTAAATTGCCCAATTCTAAGAAAGATATAACATCTGGTCTGGTAGCAGATGCTTGACTTACCATCCATTGGAGGCATTCAGTGATGTCCCAGTTTAATAAAATCCATCAGGTATGCCTAAGGAGATTTCTCCAAACCATCTTGCCTGCATACATGTTATTGCAATGTAAAAGATGGATTGACTCTAGCTCTGAAAAGAAGGTGCTACTAGATGACCATACAGGTTCTGGACCCATTCTCCTCTCCCCCACCCACCCCTTTTTTAAAAAAAAACTTTCATTAGACTGCACTGCAGTCCCTCTAGATTAACTGGAGTAGGGCAGGCCCCAGACCCTGTGTATCCCTGTCTCCAAAAGCTGAGGGGCTGACCTCGAGTGTCTCCTGGTGCTTTCTGCCAGAGGTTCCAGGTAGGACCATTCTCCCCAGCTGCAGTGTAGAGCACATTTTTTACATCTTACCCAGTCCAGACTGGCCCATGGGCTATTGCATGAACTATCTTCTGTTTAATTTGTTCAAAGGCTTGTTGTTGCTCAGGCCCCCATTTGAAATTATTCTTCTTCTGGGTCACGTGATAGAGAGGGCTTACAATCAGACTGTAATTTGGGATGTGCATTCTCCAAAACCCCACGATGCCTAAAAAAGCTTGTGTTTCTTTCTTGTTAGTTGGTGGAGACATTGCTGTTATCTTGTTGATCACATCTGTGGGGATCTGACAACATCCATCTTGCCATTTTATCCCCCAAAACTGGATCTCCTGTGCAGATCCCTTGACCTCACTTTGTTTTATGGCCTTCGGAAGGATTTGGACTATTTTCTTCTGTCGCGATTTAAGCCCAGCTGGCAACTAAGTACAACACAGACACTCGCTTCCCCCCCTCCCCCCCCGCAGTGGGATGGGGCAATGAATCAGAAAAAGGTAAAAACCTTTAAGAGTTTAATAATTTCAATAAAGTAAAATATAACAATAAACAAAATAACAATAATAATAATAAAAGGAAGAGAGAAATAATAACACACACCCCACCAAAAAAATAAAAAAAAACAAACAAAAAAAGCCCCACAGTGATGCACAATGCAATTGCTCACCACCCGCTGACAGATGCCCAGCTCATCTTCGAGCAGCAATTGACCCCTCTAGCTAACTCCCCCTAGTTTCTATAGTGAGCATGATGTGCTGAGGTATTGAATATGTCTTTGGCTAGTTTGGGTCAGATGTCCTGTCTCTGCTCCCTCCCAGCTTCTTCTGCACCTCCTCATAAGAGACTGAAAAGTCCTTGATCAGGGTATGTGCTACTGAGCAACAACTAAAACATCAGTGTGTTATCAGCATTGTTCTCAGACTAAAGCCAAAACACAGCACTGCACCAGCTACTAGGAAGAAAATTTACTATCCCAGCTGAAACCAGGACACTTCCCTTTCTCAAAAACTTCTCCTACTGCTGTATTGCCCCACACAGTGATGTCACAAATGTATTGCAGGTGTTCCAGAGTTTCCCCCTTTTCCAGAGCAGTCTGGATCAGTCCATGGCAGATGGTAGGGCTGTGCTTCCACCCCTGGGGCAGTCGATTCCCAGTGTACTGGATGCCCCTCCAAGTAAAAGCAAATTGTGGCCTGCACTCTGCTGCTAGAAGGATTGAGAAAAATGCATTGGCACTATCAGTTGTGGCATTCCACTCATCTGCCTTTGACTCCAGTTCATATTGAAGTTCCAGCATGTCCAGCACAGCAGCACTCAGTGGTGGTGTGATTTCACTCAGGCCATGATAGTCTACTGTTAGTCTCCACTCTCCATTAGACTTTTGCACTGGCCATATGGGGCTATTAAAGGGTGAGCGGGTCCTGCTGATCACTCCTTGGCACTCCAGTCGACAGATCAGCTTATGGATGGGAATCAGGGAGTCTCGGTTGGTGCGATATTGCCCCCGATGCACTGTTGTGGTAGTGATCAGCACATGTTCTTTGACTTTCAGCAACCCCACAACAGAAGGATCCTCTGAGAGACCGGGCAAGGTAGACATCTGCTAAATTTCCTCCATCTCCAAGGCAGATATACCCATCGGTACCCTTTTGGGTCTTTGAAATACCCTCTCCTGAGATATTCTATGCCGAGGATGCACAGAGCCTCTGGACCAATCACAATTGTGTGCTTTTGCCACTTCCTCCCAGTCAGGCTGATTTCAGCCTCCAGTAAAGTCAGCTGTTGGGATCCTCCTGTCACTCCAGAAATACAAATAGGTTCTGCCCCTTCATATCTTGATGGCATTAGGGTACACTGTGCACCGGTATGTACTAGAGCCTTATACTCCTGTGGGTCTGATGTGCCAGGCCATCTGATCCACGCAGTCCATTAAACCCGATTGTCCCTCTTTTCCACCTGGCTGGAGGCGGGGCCCCTCTAGTCCTGGTCATAGGATTCTCCATTTACTTCTTGTAGAAGTTTCTTTCCATAGGATCAGGTGTAAGGTCACCCCTTCCACTCTGTCTGGGAAACTGCCCACTGGAAACTGGAGCAACAACTTTCCTGGAAGAACCCCCATTTGTGGTTGTTTTTCCTTGTAATTCACATACTCATCCCTCTAGGGTCAAGGTAGATTTTCTATCCCACTTCCTGATGTCCTCTCCATGGTCTTTCAGGTAAAATCACAGGGTGGCCCATGGTGTATACCCACTCTATTATCTCTCTTGAGCAAAGGAACGGTTACTCCTAATAGTTAAGATACTGGTCTGTACAAGTGGGGAGAAGGACCTATCCTCTTTTTGTTGCCAGTTTCTCCACAGCTGAGATGAGGGCGGAACAGAGACTTTCTTTGTATTGCCAGAGTTGGCCAGTCAAATCATCTACCTTTTGTCCCTCTCCCTCTTTCCAGGCCATTATTGCCAATGAGTTGGCATACAATGATGGTGCACTCCATACAAACTTCTGCCACATGGGTTGCGTGCACATGACTTCATCTGGATCTTTGGATAACTGCTTGTTGTCCAGGTCATCATAAATTACCTCCAGCACGGCTAATTCCCTCAAGTACCAGATACCTCTCTCCACTGTGGTCCATTTACCTGGGTTACATACAACATCTTCATTGAAGGGATGCCTTTCCTTCATGCCTGACAGGAGTCACCTTGAGAGGCTGAGGACTTGTGCCCCTTCTCCAATCAGTTTCTCTATGCCCCCTTCCCTAGAATGGGATCTCATCTTTTTTGCTTCCTTACCCTGTAATCGCAGGGTACTGGCCCCATTATCCCAACATTGGAGCAGCCATGTGACAATATGTTTTCCTGGATGACGGCCGAAATCTTTTAGCATATCCTGTAGCTCACTCAGGGATAGGAATTGAGTGGTTACCATCTCGTTTATGAGTTCTTCCTCTTCTTCCTCCCCTATCAGCAGCCACCTCTTTTCCTCCTGTTCTTATGATGGCCCTGCTTCAGTGTAGCCTGCCTTCTCCACATCTTCCTCCTGCTCCCTCTTAGCAGAAGCTTCTCTTCATCCCTTACTAAATGAGCTGACTTCTGCTTCCAGTATTTCTTCTTGTGTATAGGGGTGACTGATACAAGCAGAGGTTGGTTCTCTGGTTCAGCTGCAGTGCTTGTCGCCAGGGTTTGAGTAGCCACAGTGCCTGTCGCCGTGGTTGGAGTAACTAACTGCAGTTCCTGTTGCTGGGGTTGGAGTAGCCATAGTGCCTGTCATTTTGTCATCAGATCCAGAAACCTTTTCTTCCCCTTGAGGGTACTGGATAGTGTTGAACAGGGCTCTGTATGCATAGGCCACGCCCCAGCACATTGCAGTGATTCGTGCTTCTCTGATATTGCCAGGACAACAGCATACTTCTTCCAAATATTTTACTAGTCTGGATTCTGCACTTGTTCAGGGGTGAAGTTCCAAAACATTGGAGGTGCCCACTGGCTTAGGTACTTGCCCATACTATCCCACACATTCTGCCACTCATAACTATCCATCGTCGGGAAGATCTCTTAGTGGTATTCTAAAATAGTTGATTAACCATAAACAAGACCTGAAACATTCAGAAGACATTGCAATAGGACCTTCCTGAGGATGTTCAGAGTTCTCAAGAGCTATTGTAATTAGCTTAGAGAAAAGGAAGATGAAGGAAGCTATCTCCCCCATGGATTGGTTCTCAGAGGAGAAAAGGTTAAAGGTGTAATTATTAAGAGTTTCCAATAGATGGCTCCTGATGCTGGCAATGCTGAGTACAAATCCCAGATTGGTCTCACAACCAATAATATTATCATACTAAGAGCCAATGTTACACAATATGGTAAAGCAGTAACCTTAATCCAACTCCCAGAGGTAATAAACAGCACCACAGGGAGTATATACAGCAAGCAACGTGTTGCATAACACAATTCTGAGAACAAAATAAAATAACATTGTAAAATAACATTGTGACCAGCAACTATTAAACTAATACAGTGAATGCTTATAACAAATTTGTTTTAACACGCCGTCATGGTTTAAACCCAGCCAACAACTAAGTACCACACAGCTGCTTGTTCAATTCACCACCACCACCACCACCACCACCACCCCCCCAGGTGGGATGGGGAAGAGAATTGGAAGAATGTAAAACCCACCAGTTGAGATAAAAACAGTTTAATAATTGAAATCAAGTAAAATATAACAATAGAAAAAATGCCAACAATAAAAATAGTGATAATAATAATAGGGAACAACAACAAAAGAGAGAGAAATGAGAATTCAGAAAACACAAGTGATGCACAATACAACCACCCTCTGACTGATACCCAGCCTGTTCCGAGCGGCAATCAATCCCTTTAGGCTAACTCAGTTTATATACTGATCATGAAACTTTGTGGTATAGAATATCTCTTTGGCCAGTTTAGGTCAGCTGTCCTGGCTGTGCCCCCTCCCAGCTTCTTGTGCCCCTCCATCCTTCTCGCTGGCAGAGCATGAGAAACTGAAAAGTCCTTGATCAGGGTAAGTGCTACTTAGCAACAACTAAGACATCAGTGTGTTATCAACATTATTCTCAGCATAAAAATAAAACACAGCACTGCACCAGCTACTAGGAAGAAAATTAACTCTCTCCCAGCTGAAACCTGGACCACAGTATACAAAATAAATGGCATCTAAATAAAGATACAGCTTTGACTGTAGGATTTAAAAAGTCACAACTGTTTTAGAAATTCCTGTAAAATTTATTAATACATGAATGTCATCTTCCTCTCATGTCTTCAATTCTTGTCATACTTTTCTCCACCCCTCTTCAGATGGGACTGAAAACATTTTCTGTGAATTTTAATGAATACTTATTTTAACAGTCAGTCCAAGTTAATTACTCAGTACTTTAACATATGAAAAGTTATTTTGTGTGGAGGCAGGGTTTATTTGCCAATCCTATTAAGTTTGGTTATTACAACCATACACTCTTTTCTACAATGATGTTTCCCTCACTTAATCCACATAAATAACTACTACTTCTTTTGTTTTCTCTTCCTGAAGTCGAACAACTTACCCTTATACGGAAACCCAGATGTATAGCCAAAACACTGGGGGAAATTACTTCGATACTCAAGGAAGTTCTGCACAGGCAACTACAGTGGTCTCCTCTCATAGTATGGTGGGCACCGGAGGGATTCAGATGGGTGTTGCAGGAGGACAGCTCATTAGCAGCTCAGGAGGGACCTATCTTATTGGCAATTCCATGGAAAATTCTGGTCATTCAGTGACTCATACAACACGGGCCTCCCCAGCTACAGTAAGTACATCAGAACTATGTTAAATTTTTTGGAGATAGTTTCTTAGTCACTATGATGTTCCTGTGTACTGACATATTTCTGTAGCAAAAAGCATATTATGTTGGCAGAATCAATATTATATGGCTTTGTCTTGCAAATATATAAATTTAGTTTAACTTTCTGTATGTGAAAAGTATTAAGTGAGTGCTGTCGTGGTTTAACTCCAGCCGGAAACTAAGCACCATGCAGCTGCTTGCTCACCCCCCCCCCCCAAGTGGGATGGGGGACAGAATTGGTAGAGTAAAAGTGAGAAAACTCATGGGTTGAGAAAAAAACAGTATAATAATATAAACGAGTTCTTCCTGGGCTGCATCAAAAGCAGCGTGACCAGCAGGTCAAAGGAGGTGATCCTGCCCCTTTGCTCTCGTGAGACCTCACTTGGATTATTGCGTACAGTTCTGGTGTCCTCAACATAAAAAGGACATGGAGCTGTTGGAGCAAGTCCAGAGGAGGGCCACGAGGATGATACGGGGGCTGGAGCACCTCCCGTATGAAGACAGGCAGAGAAAGTTGGGGCTGTTCAGCCTGGAGAAGAGAAGGCTGCGTGGAGACCTCATAGCAGCTTTCCAATGTCTGAAGGGGACCTATAAGGATGCTGGGGAGGGACTCTTCCTTAGGGACTGTAGTGATAGGACAAGGGGTTATGGGTTCAAGCTTAAACAGGAGAAGTTTAGGTTAGATATAAGGAAGATGTTCTTTATTGTGAGGGTGGTGAGGCACTGGAATGGGTTGCCCAAGGAAGTTGTGAATGTTCCATCCCTGGCAGTGTTCAAGGCCAGGTTGGACAGAGCCTTGGGCGACATGGTTTAGTGTGAGGTGTCCCTGCCCATGGCAGGGGTGTTGGAACTAGATGATCTTAAGGTCCTTTCCAACCCTAATGATTCTATGATTCTATGATTCCTCATGTTCAGGTGGAACTTCCTGTGTTGTAGTTTATGCCTGTTGCCTCTTGTCCTATTGCATGGCACCACCATGAAGAGTCTGGCCCCATCCTCTTTACACCCTCCCTCAGATACATATACACATTGATCAGATCCCCCCTGAGCTTTCCCTTCTCTAGGATGAACAGGCCCAGCTCATTCAGCTTTTCCTTATACGAGAGATGCTCCAGACCCTTAACCATTCTAGTAGCTCCAGGAGTTCCGTGTCTCTCTTGTACTGAGGAGTCCACAACTGGACACGGTACTCCAGGTGAGGCCTCATTTGGGCTGAGTAGAGAGGGAGGAATACCTCCCAAAACTGATGGCAATGCTCTTCCTAATACAGATCAGGATACCATTGGCCTTCTTGGCCACAAAGGCACATTTCTGGCTCATGGACAATTTCTTGTCCACCAGGACCCCCAGGTCCTTCTCCACAGAGCTACTGTCCAGCAGGTGAGCCCCCAGCCTGTACTGGTGCATCATGTTGTTCCTCCACAGATGCAGGATCCTGCACTTGCCTTTGCTGAATTTCAAAAGGTTTCTCTCTACCCATCTCTTCGGCCTGTCTAGATCCTTCTGAATGACAGCACAGCACTGGGGTATCAGCCACTCCTCCCAGTTTTGTATCTTCAGCAAACTTGCTGAGGAGGCACTCTAGCCCTTCATCCAAGTTGCTGATGAACAAATTAAACAATACTGGAATCAATATTGACCCTTGGAGGACACTGCTAGTTACCAGTCTCCAACTAGACTCTGTACCACTGATCACAACACTCTGACACCTGCCATTCAGCCAGTTCTCAATCCACCTCACCATCCACTCATTCAGCCTGCATTTCCTGAGCTTGCCTATGAGAATGTCGTAGAGGCAGTGTTGAAAGCCTTGGTTAAGTCCAGGTAGACAACATCAACTGATCTTCCTTCATCTATCCAGCCAGTTATCCCATCATAGAAGGCAATCAGGTTGGTTAAGCATGATTTCCCTTTGGTGACTACTCCTGATCACCTTGTCATCTTCCACATGCTTAGAGATGGCCTCCAGGATAAGTCATTCCAGTAAGGCTGACTGACCCGTAGTTCCCAGGGTCCTCCTCCTTGTCCTTTTTGAAGACTGGTTGACATTTGGATTTAATCCAAATCTGGATTTAAACATTATTTTTGTAACATTGAAGTATGTTTTCTTACATACCAATCAGATACTTGTATGCTTTTTAAAAAATGCTTATATTTCTAACATTAGACAGTTGTAAGAAAGGCTTCCTTTTTCATTGAGAACTACTGCAGTAAAAACACTATTTTATTAGCTTATAAAAAGGGGAAAGCAAATTGTGTTTATGGACTAATTGAAATATAATCTGGATTATTTTCCAGTTTTGTGCTGTATATTGAGTGAACTCATTTTAGTAGTGTAATTTACCAGCATAAACTTTGGATAATACTGTAATAATTCAAGAAGGATATGGAAGACTTATTTTAAAACTGTCTACAGGGGGAATATGTGGTTTTAAATGTACAGATGTTTTTCCATTGCTTTTGTGGTTTGGTTTTGGTTTTTTTTCCATTTAATGTGGCTAATTATGTGCCTTCTTTTACTGTACATCCTATTGTCTCTATCACTTTCAATGTTTTTGCTATTCTAGCTCTGCAGCTAAACTACAGTTAGACTGCAATTTTATTTTTAATGCTGTCATAGAATTAATCAAAAGATGTATTAATATGGAGGGAAACAATGGGAATGGGAATGGTTGTCCACACATTTGTAATAGGAGTAATACTACTGTATAATTAGTGGTATATAATACTTTTTCTTTTAAAAGTATTATTCTAAACCCATCTGTGAGTGGGTTTTTTTGTGGGGTTTTGTTTTTTTTTTAAGGATGGATCTTGCTGTCTGTGTAAACCTTCAATTTTCATTTGTTTTGAGAGCTCTGGATATTCAAAGAATGCTCTGACAGGCTGTAGGGGTGATATCCTGTCCAATGAAACTTTTGGCAGAAAAACTACTGAATGATTGAGATTTTACTCCCTGGTTACAGAGAGCAGAAATTTTTATTCTAATTCACATTCTCTGAAGAGTGTGCACAGGTTTTTCTCAAATACTTGGAGGAAGAAATGTTGAGACCTTTCTTAGGATATTATTCCGAGGTTTTTTTTCTTCTATTAAGAATGATTATTCAGTAATTGTTACTGTTTACAATGTAGCTTACTGGTAAATCCACTTCTCATTTCATGAGCAGGGAGGAAGTTAAATTGGACTTTGGAAGTGGGATCCTGTAGTATATATGTATTCAAAATGCCTCCCTGACTTCACTGGTGAGGTTTGCCTTTATGGGGACTTCAGGATGAGGCCTTTAAGCAGAAAATATACTTTAGCCATGACCGAACTAGATATTTCTGTAGATTTTAAGGCAATCTATAATTTTTCTGATCATCCTTTTTTACTGTCTTGTCTTAAGTCATTTTTAATGACATCTATTATCAGATTGAAATGGCGATTGAGACACTACAAAAGTCTGATGGTCTTTCTACTCACAGAAGCTCTCTTCTCAACAGTCATGTAAGTTGTCTCTTTCATGAAAGCTTGTTCTGCATACTTAGCCTGCCTGTAAATGTTTGTTTTAATTTATTGCTACTTTTTGCTTTTAATCTTTTCATTTTAGTTGCTTGCAATCTACATCTTCTGTCACTATATTTTGTCATGTTAAGTGTCATGACATATTGTAGAGTACATTTCTAGGTTCTGTAGTGTGTTAACACAGATTAACGTATGTGCCTGTTCTGCAGATCTTAATGTAAATGTAAAAATTAATAAATAATTCTTAAGTAGTTTGGGTTTTCTTCAAATTTTCTTCAATTTGTGTACTCAATATAATAATTTAGGAGCAGGTGAAGAGGGAAAGAAGCAGCACACATTGAATAAAAATATTCTTTAGATTTCTTTTTAAATATTTCTATTTTTCTGAATAAGTTTATTATAAGATAAGAATCCTGAAGATCCATTTGATGAGATAAAAACAAAAACAACAAAACAAACAAAGAATCTGTTAGTCTCTAATTTGTTTTATTCTTCTCTTGCTTTGTTCTGTCTTTGCAAATCCTGTAGTTAGGAATTTACCATAAGAGAAAGCTGAAGATATATAGTGGTAAAGCCATTAAATATAACATTTAGGTAAAGGAGAAAGGTTCAAAGTTTAATCTTCAGTTTGTTTTTAAGCAGTGCTAGTCTTTCTTGAAATGTTATGCAAAAAACATGTTTTTTTCTTTGGTTGCTATAAATAGTTTTGTATTTTTTAATGCTGCTAAATTTCTATACATACTGCATCCTTTTTGCTTTTCAGCCTTACTAAACAACATAAGCTTACTTTTTTCAGATTCTTGTATTCTTTTACCACAGAAATGTAAATATTGATTCTGATATGAATGTATATTTTGATTTGTTGACACACACTTCCCACCCCTCCAAGAATGTGGTAATATGGAAGCAAAAGCCAAAATTTTTCTCAAAAAGTTTATCATTATGGTAGAAAAAGACAGCAGAAACCAGTACAATTTCTTGGAAGAGAATTTATTTTTCTTAGAAAATTATAAAATTAGATGAATTCTGTAAAATGTGAAGAAGATCATTCTGGATGTTTTTAAAATAATTGTTTGGATGTTAAGACAACCTAGAAATACGCTAAAATTATTTTATTATCATAATTAAATGGTTGATAATTTTGTTTTGCAAAATGCCAAAAAAAAGTTTTAAAATTTAGATATACAAAGAATTGATGTCTGACTTGAATCTGACAAGGAAGTCCAGAATCTTCATGGTGAAAACAATAAGAATTAAAGGACTAGCTTTTCTACATCAGAAAACTGTATTCCCCTATTTCCTGTGTAATGCTCTAGTTAAAAGACAATGGAACAGATCCTCCTGGAAATTATGTCGAAAAATAAGGGAGACAGGGAGGTGATTAGAGACAGCCTACATGGTTTCATCAAGGGCAAATCATGCCTGACTAATCTAGTGGCCTTCTATGATGGAGGGACTGCATTGGTGGACAAGGGAAGAGTCATGTATGTCATCTACCTGGACTTCTATAAGGCCTTTGATACAGTCCTCCACATCATTCTTGCTCCTAAATTGGAGAGATATGGGTTTGATTGATAGACTGTTTAGATGGATAAAAAATTGGCTGGATGGCCACATCCGAAGAGTTACAGTCAATGTCTCTCAATCTCCAAATGGAGATCAGTGTCCCTCAAGGGTCCATAGTAGGACCAACACTATTTAATATCTTCATCACTGATATAGATAGTGGGATAGAGTTGGTCAGAGGAGGGTCACAAAAAATGATCAGAGGGCTAGAACACCTTCTTTGAAGAAAGGCCGGGAGAGTTGAGGTGGTTCAGCCTGGAGAACAGAAGGTTCCAGGGAGACCTTGTTGTGGCCTTTCAATACTTAAAGGGGGCATCTAAGAAAGACGGAGAGAGAATTTTTACCAGGACCTGCAGTGGCAGGATGTCCTGGTTTAAGCCCAGCTGGTAACTCAGAACCGCTCCCAGAGGGATGGGGAGGAGAATTGAAAGAATGTAAATCCCACGGGTTGAGATAAGAACAGTCCAGTGACTAAGGTATAATACAAAACTACTACTACCAGCACCAATAATAATAATGATAAGGGAAATAACAAGGGGAGAGAATATAAAACTAAAAGGGGAAAGGGAAAAATAACAATAAACACAAGTGATGCACAATGCAGTTGCTCACCACCTGCCGACTGATACCCAGCCCGACCCGAGCAGTGATCTGGGCCTTCCGAGTAACTCCCCCCAGTTTATATAGTGGGCATGATGTGCTGTGGTATGGAATACCCCTTTGGCTAGTTTGGGTCAGGTGTCCTGTCTCTGCTTCCGGGCTTAAACCACGACAGTCCTTTTCTGGCGCCCAACGTGGAGCCCGAGGGTTGAGATAACGACAGATCTGACCAGAGTGTGTCTAATCATATTTGTGATAAGCATTCATTGTTTTGGACTAATAGTCACTCGTCACAATGTTGATTTATTTGCTCTCAGAGTTGTTGCACTTGGTCTCAGAGTTTCAGCATGTCATACCTTACTTGCAGCTAGTATTTGCTGGTATTTGCATGAAACTGTTCTGGCATGCGTTCTCAGCATGGTCATCACCTCTATACTTTGGGAGGCATATAATGGGTATTTTTAGCAATTACACACCTTTTTTTTCCTCCTTGGAGGGTCAACCTATGAAGGAGACATTCCCTCACACCCTCTGCTCCCCCACCAGGCTATTTACAGCAGCATTTGAGAATTCTAAAGGTTTTGGATGTCCTTTGGATACCCTTGAAACCTGCCTGCTGCTTTTGCTGGGAATCAGCATGTTGCCACAAATATTGCATGTGTTTTACCCACGGCCTTGAGAATGCCCTATTTCGTCTGATCTTGACAGTTAAGCAGTGTCGGGCTCGGGTCTTCTCTAAAGTTAAATGACGATCTAAGAGGACCACCAAGAGATTTTCCCCAAGGCTGGACAGTCAGGAGTGGCAGGGTGTGTGGGATAGTATGGGCAAGTACCTAGGCCAGTGGGCCCCTCCAGTGCTTAGGAACTTCACCCGTGAACACGTGCGAAATCTGGAAAAACTACTAAAACAGTTAGACAAGGTGTGCTGTCATCCTGGCAATACCAGAGAGGGACAAATCATGGCAATGATGTGCTGGGGCTTGGCCTATGCCTACAGAGCCCTGCTCAATGCCATCCAATTACCTCAAGGGGAAAAAGATGTCTCTGGATGTGATGGCAAAGCAACAGACAACGTGGATACTCCATCCCCAGCAATGAGCACAGCAGCCACTCCAAACCCAGTGGAAGACACTGCAGCTGGTCCAAACCTGCTAGCAGGCACTGCAGCTGAAACAAAGGACCAATCCGTGCCACTATCAGTTGCCCCTATAAGCAAGAGGAAAAGCAAGCAAAAAGCATGAAAAGCAACTCACATAGTGAAGGAAGATGAAGACTCAATGCCAGACGTGCAAAGCGTTTGACACTGTCCTGCACGACATCCTTGTCTCTAAATTGGAGAGACATCAATTTGATAGATGGACCACTCGGTGGATAGAGAACTGGCTCAATGGTCGCAGGCAAAGAGTTGTGGTCAACGGCTCAATGTCCAGTTGGAAACCTGTAACGAGTGGTGTCCCTCAGGGATCAGTGTTGGGACCGGTCCTGTTCAACATCTTTGTCGGCAACATGGAGAGTGGGATTGAGTGCACCCTCAGCAAGTTTGCCGATGACACCAAGCTGTGTGGTTCGGTTGATACGCTGGAGGGAAGGGATGCCATCCAGAGGGACCTTGACACGCTTGTGAGGTGGGCCGATGCCAACCTTATGAAGTTTAAGCCAAGTGTAAGGTCCTACACCTGGGTCAGGGCAATCCCAGGCATAGCTACAGGTTGGGGGGAGAAGAGATTCAGAGCAGCCCTCCAGAGAAGGACTTGGGGGTGTTGGTTGATGAGAAGCTTAACATGAGCCGGCAGTGTGCACTTGCAGCCCAGAAAGCCAACCGTATCCTGGGTTGCATCAAAAGAAGCAGGTCAAAGGAGGTGATCCTGCCCCTCTACTCTGCCCTCATGAGACCTCACTTGGATTATTGTGTACAGTTCTGGTGTCCTCAACATAAAAAGGACATGGAGCTGTTGGAGCAAGTCCAGAGGAGGGCCACGAGGATGATACGGGGGCTGGAGCACCTCCCGTATGAAGACAGGCAGAGAAAGTTGGGGCTGTTCAGCCTGGAGAAGAGAAGGCTGTGTGGAGACCTCATAGCAGCCTTCCAGTATCTGAAGGGGACCTATAAGGATGCTGGGGAGGGACTCTTCCTTAGGGACTGTAGTGGTAGGACAAGGGGTAATGGCTTCAAACTTCAACAGGAGAAGTTTAGGTTAGATATAAGGAAGAAGTTCTTTACTGTGAGGGTGGTGAGGCACTGGAATGGGTTGCCCAAGGAAGTTGTGAATGCTCCATCCCTGGCAGTGTTCAAGGCCAGGTTGGACAGAGCCTTGGGCGACATGGTCTAGTGTGAGGTGTCCCTGCCCATGGCAGGGGTGTTGGAACTAGATGATCTTAAGGTCCTTTCCAACCCTAACTATTCTATGATTCTATGGTTCTATGACATCTGAATGAGAGGAATGAGAGGAATTAGTACAAGAAACAGAGGAAGAGGAGGAGGAAGAGGTAACTTCTCGATCCCTGCCCTTGACTGAGATGCAGAATATGTGAAAAGATTTCAGCCATCTTCCAGGTGAGCACATTATCACCTGGATGCTCTGATGCTGGGACAATGGGGCCGACAGTCACGAACTAGAGGGTAAGGAAGCCAAACATCTGGGATCACTTGCTAGGGAAGGGGGAATTGACAAAGTGACTGTGAAAGAGAAATGAGTCCTCAGCCTCTGGAGGTAGCTCTTGGCAGCTGTGAAGGAAATGTATCCCTACAAGTAAGATGTTATATGTCGCCCAGGCAAGTGGACCACGATAAAGGCCTCCATTACCTGAGGGAATTAGACACTGGGAATGCACCCATAGATCCAGATGAAGTTGAATGTACACGACTCGTGGCGGAAATTTACACAGTGTGCCATCATCATATTCTAACTCATTGGCATCAATGAGCTAGAGGGATGCAGCGGCACCAACAGTGGATGAAGTGAGTCATCAACTCCAGAAGTTTGAAGACATTCTTTCCTCTTCCACCATTTCAGCAGTGGAACAACTCCTGTCCCAGGAGTTCAAGCAATTAAGAGATGATCTATACAGCTCCCCACATGTACAGACCCACATCTTGGCTATTAACAGTAAGTACCCTATTGCTCAAGAGGGAAGATATAGGAGGTACATGCCACAGGGCACCCTATGGTTTTACCTGTGAGATCATGGTGAAGACATGAGAAAGTGGGATGGAAGACCTACCTCAGTTCTGGAGGAATGGGTATGTGAATTGAAAAGGAAAACAACGGTGAATGGTGATCCTCCCAAGAAAGTTGCTGCTCCAGTCTCTGGTGAGCAGTTTCCTAGATGGAGTGGAAGAGCTGATTTTGCACTGACTCCTATGAATAGGAATGCTGATCCCTTCTTACAAGAAGAATCTTGCAATAAACAAGGGTCAGAGTGGAAACATTTTATGAGTAATGGGCATTAAATTATTGATATTCATGTTCTTTAAATGACAAATTATATCAAACATCAGTAGAACAGAATTTGTTCAGTGATTTATTAGTAAATAGCCCTGCAGAGTAGTGTATTAAATGTCACATAAACTTTGTATATCTTTTAGCGTACTTTGAAGACATATCTTGGTTATATTAATTGTTTTGATGGACTAAATTGAAATGGATTATACAACTGTATGAGGGTCCAGCATATTGGAATAAAATTTAGTTCCAAATGCCAATACCAAATCCATGGATTTGGTATTTACTGGATGCTCAAACTAAGCCCGGATAAGATGGTAACATTTCTGATCCTGGAAAATTTGGATGTTTGTGCTGATTTGTTTTGGTATAATTGCTTTCTTAAGTAATTAAGTATTAAATGAAAGCAGAAAACAAGATTTGGGAATTATTCAAGCTGAAATTAAAGGAAAATTCCAGGAATATGAAACCATGGGGGCAGGGGGGTGTAAGACAGGTAAAATGTTAGCATCCCAAAAAATCTGAAACCACAGAATTTACATATGACCACTATAAAAATATTTCTGTTTTATTCTGTTGCTTTCCTATACTGTTAAATGTCATTTAAGTGACCATTTTTCCTGGGGTTTGTGTGTATGTTAGTTACTATTTGTTCTATAAAAAGGTACAATGATGTATTAAAAACTGTTTGCCTATGTGCTTCCAAAATTGGCTCACAAAAATCCTACATTAAATTACATTGTTAAAAAAATCCCAACAACCTAATTCTGTTTCTCTTTGAAGTCAAATGCAAACAGCCTAAAACACAAAGGGATTGGGCCCATAATATTTTAAAGATGTACTAGTTATTTTTCATGTCATCTAGATTGCTTGTTGCCTTATATTTGATAGTTTCTTCATTGTATTTGGAAGAAAATAAACCCTATTCCATTAAATGAAGTACTGTTTTGTTTTTTCATTTGCTTTTTTTTTTCTTTTAATTTCAGGTGAAGATAAATAGTATAATATTCCAGAATTAAAAATGTATTAACTTACTCCTTTTAGTTTTTTCCTGCAATCAATATATATTACATGGATTATTTTATTTCCTTGGAGTTCCAACAATTTGTCTCCAAAGCACAAATAACTTCATAAAATGTTAATGTTATGGTACTGAATCTGAAATATTTTTAAAAGTGGAGCTATCTGAGGTCACAAATGCAATTAGCTTTGTTATTTCCTTGTAATTCTAAAATATACTAAGGCATCATGGCATATCTAGCATTGAAAGAGACTTAAAGAGATTATATTTGATTGAAGAATAAAGTCACTGGATTAAAAAGGCCTTAAGAGTGGTCTAAAAAATATGAGATCTGTGTTGTACAATTAAGATTTTTTTTTAGTAGAGTAATACTGAATTTACATATGTTCACTCTTTCATATTTGATATAGCTCCAATGGCTTTTAGACAACTATGAAACTGCAGAAGGAGTGAGTCTCCCCAGAAGTACCCTTTACAACCATTATTTACGTCATTGTCAGGAGCACAAGTTAGATCCAGTCAATGCTGCCTCCTTTGGAAAACTCATACGGTCAATCTTCATGGGATTACGGACCAGAAGACTGGGAACCAGGTTTGCGTTAATGAAAATATCAATAGTAATTATGAATGTGAATCTTGTATGTTAAAAACAAGCAAGCGAATAAAGAAAAAATATTTAAAACCCTACCTTTAAGGGAGTTGCCAAATTCAGTGGACTTCAGGACCCAGGGAACTCCTGGTCTGCTATAGCTAGAGTCTGTGTACTCTTAAGACCCAGATATCTTTCATCTCAGACCAATGGATGCAGCTACTGCTGTTCCCATTTGCAGGTCCAGCTGGAAGTGAGACTGAACATGTGTTCCAAAGATGTAGATAAACACACACATGACACTAACACAGCTAACCACACAAGTTAACATAGAGCAATGCTTTTACCAGCACCCACATAGACACCAATAGCACTCACATAAACATGAACACAGATAGCCCAATCCTGTTCTTCCTCTCCAGCTGATCAGGACTGAAGTTGACTAGTGAAACATACACAAACACTCGCTCACTCACAAGTATGGAATTGTTTTATTCACCATGACTGCATAAGTAATTTAATTTTTTTTTACTTTCCTTATTCTATTTAAATGAAGTCCAGCTGTAAAGTGGTGGAAAATATAGTTTAAGTGAACTGATTTACAGAAACTGGTATAACCTAGTTTTATACTAGGGCGAGAGGAAAGTAAAGCCTAACTTTTATGTACTGTTTTCCAGTCAAGGCAAATTGTGAAGTGAGTATGACATATATGCATAAAATTAATGTTATTTTTGTTCTTTCATAAAGGGGGAACTCCAAATACCATTATTATGGGATTCGTGTCAAACCAGATTCTCCCCTTAATCGGCTACAAGAGGACATGCAATATATGGCTATGAGACAGCAACCCATGCAGCAGAAACAGAGGTACAGTGTTAAATTAAACTATTTTTTCATATTTCTAGTTCTTGTAGACTTACCTGTCCTCATTTATGTGGCAAAGTTGAACCTCTAATGGAAATTCTTTAGCTTCTCTTGTGAAAAATAAAGGTTTGTCAGATCTGCAGTTGATATCCCTGGAGTCTGATATCAGTAGACATGAGAGAGCACATACCTAAAAACGCATAAATTTTTAAAAAGTTATAATAAAAATAAAATATCACACAGTTCTGAACAGACACTTCTTGGCAGTGTTATTTTCTCACAATCTGGAAAAAAAAAAGTAATAGGAGCTTTGAATTTCAAATTCTGTTGTTCATTTTCATTACTTTAAGCAGCACATATATAAAATGATAGAAGAGCTTGTGATTAGGTTCAGCTTTGTGTTGATTTCCTCCTCCTGGCAAGAACTGATGTATCAAAACCCTGGACTTGAGGAGAGAAGACTTAGGACTCTTCTGGGCTCTGCTTGGAATAATCCCATATGAGATAGTCCTACTGGGCAAAGGGGTCCAGGAGAGCTGGTAGATTTTTCAAGGATCACCTCCTTGAAGCTAAAGAATGGTCCATCCCAACATACAGGAAGTCAAGCAAAGGTGGCAGGAAGCCTGCATGGATGAACAAGGAGCTCCTGACAAAGCTCAAACATAAGAAAGTATGCAAGAGGTGGAAGCGGGGTCAGGAAACCCAGGAAGAATATAGAAAGACTGTCTGAGTATGCAGGGATGGTGTTGTTAGGAAACCCAAAGCCCACCTATGAAGGACAAGAAGATACTTGAGAGTTGTCAGCATGGATTTACAAAGGGGAAATCATGGCTTGACCAACCCAATAGCCTTCTACGATGTGGTGACTGGCTCAGTTGGTGAGGGGAGAGCAATGGATATTGGCTATATTGACTTTAGCAAGTAGACACTGTCTTCCTGTCAGGGAGCAGCAAGGGCTGGCTTCTCCCTTAAGGGAGGAGGAGTTGGGAGTCGAGCACCATGATACGCACAGCAAGGGCCTCACCAGCCTGTGCCTGGTCCCATAATATCCAAGTGAGGTGAGCAGGGCAGACCTGGAAAGGGTAGTGAGATTCAAACAAGAGTCCAGGTCATCAGACAAATTTTTGGTGATGAGGCAGGTCCAAGGTCAAGCCGGGAAGTCAGTCCACAAATCAGACTGAGGTCTAATGAGGGTCAGACACAGTCCATTGATCACTGGGCAGGTCCCTAGTGTCAAGACAGGTCCAAGGTCAAGCCAGAAAGCTAATCCATGGCTTGGGGACCAGATCAATGAGATCCATACCAGCCACAGGCATGGCTGTTGCTGAGCTAGAGATCAGTACTCCTACAACATAGGGATCTTATCAATGTGTATAAATACCTGATGGGAAGGAGTAAAAGACTGAGCCAGACTCTTTTCAGCAGTGCCCAGTGACAGGATGATGGGCAATGGGCACAAATTGAAAACCAAGAAATGTCATTTAGTTGAAAGGCACCTCTGGAGATTGTCTAGTCCAACCCCCCAGCTCAAAGCATCAGCTAGAACAGGTTGCCCAGGACCATGTACAGTTGGGTTTTGAATATCTCTAAACATGGAGACTTCACAACCTTCTAGGGCAAACTGTTTCAATGTTCAACCACCCCTATATTAAACAAACAAACAAACAAACAAAAAACATGCACACACAAAAAAAACCCCACATTTTCTTATGTTTAAGCGCAATTTCCTGTATTTCAATTTGTGACCACTGCTTTTTATCCTTTCACTGAATACTAATGAAAATAGTGTGGATCCGCTTTATTTATTCCATCTCAACAGTATGTATATAAAGTAGTTTTGAAGATCTTTGTTCATCCTCTAAATCAGTTCAGGTGCGCAAAGATTTCAGTAAAATACATTTCCAAATACCAGAGATTCTAAATAGACTAAATATAGAGAGCAAGGAGATAGATTGACTGTGTGATATTTACAAGGTGAAAAACTTAGTACTGTCTCTTTTCTATGCAAAATCAGATATGCCAATACACTTTTCTGAAAAGAGGTGTTTATCCAACAGAAAACTTGGAAATTTTCATTGGAAAAATTGGGAAATCATGAAACGTTACCTATATAAAAACTGCCAACTTTGAAGTTTTTACTTCAAATTTTTTGATGGAAAACTAGACATTTATCATGGTTTAAAAGCAAGAGTAGATGTTTTCATATTTTTATCACAATGGGATAGGTTTATCATAATAGTAATTTTAAACAAAAGTTTTAATATATATAAAAAACACCAGTATTTCTTATTCGAGCATGTTTAATACATTTTTTCTGTTCTCTAGCATGCAGAAATCTTTACTTTTACTTTTTATTTCTGTTGATATCCATATTTTGCAGGGTTTAGGATACAGTATGGTCAGATTTTCCACTGAAATATATATGGGGAGAGCTTGAAAATACCCATATATTTCCTTGTTTATTTAAATACAAATCAAGATTCTCATGTACGTACTAGATCTCTGAAGTTAGCATTTGGGGGGTGGGGGAGAGGATAAAAGAGCCACATGTAAGAAAAACAAACAAACAAAAGCATGCATTAAGCTGCATTGCATTTTTTTAAGCACTGCGTATTTACAAACTAAGACTTCTGCCAGAGTTCTGAAACATGCTTAGCATGTATTTAAGAAGTTTGGTATATATCTGTAAATTTGTATAAAATTTATCTTACAGTATTCAGAATTCTAGCAGTTTTACAATGAGATTAAGGACTTAATACTATAGTTTGTATCATTAGGAGTAACGTTTCTTATTTAAGAAAGACATAAAGGTTGGGGGCAGCCGTGGCTGTAGCAATCATGAGATGGTGGAAGTCAGGATCCTTCATGGGGGAAGCACAACAGTAAGCAGGACTAGAACCCTAAACCTCTGGAGAGCTAACTTCAGCCTCTTCAAACACCTACTTAGAAGAATCATGTTGGATAGGGCTCTAGAAGAGAAGGGAGTCCAAGAGAGCCAGTCAATATTTAAGCACCACTTCCTCCAAGCCCAAGACCAGTGTCACCCCCATGATGAAGAAATCAGGCAAAGGGGGCAGGAGACCTGCATGGATGAGCAGGGAGCTCCTAGTAAATCTTAAACTCAAGAAAGAAATTTATGGGATGTGGCAAGAGGGACAGGCCAAGTGGGAGGACTATAGGAATATCATCAGGGTATGCAGGGATGCGACAAGGAAGGCCAAGGCCCACCTGGAATTGAGTCTGGCAAAGGACATCAAGGACAACAAGAAGGACTTCTACAAGTACATCAGCAGCAAAATAAAGATAAGGGAAAATGTGGGGCCACTGCTGAATCAGATGGGTGTCCTGGTAAGGGAAGACACAGAGAAGGAGGAACTACTGAATGCCTTCTTTGCCTCAGTCTTTACTGATGAGGACGGCTCTCAGGAGTCCCAGACCTTGGAGGTAAGAGAAGGCGGCCAGAGAAAGGAAGACTTCCCCCTGGTCATAGAGGGCTGGGTTAGGATAGGCTAGACAGACTTAACACCCACAAATCCATGGGCCCTGATGGGATGCACCCACAGGTGCTGAGGGAGCTGGCAGATGTTGTTGCCCTGCCACTCTCCATCATCTTTGAAAAATCATAGAGAATGGGAGAGGTGCCCGATGACTGGAGGAAGGCCAATGTTACTCCGATGTACAAAAAGGGCAAGAAGGAGGACCCGGGAAAGTGCTGGCCAGTCAGCCTCATCCCTGGAAAGGTGATGGAACAGGTCATTCTGGAGGTCATCACCAAGCATGTAGAAGAGAAGAAGGTCATCAGGAGGAGTCAGCATGGATTCATGAAGGGGAAATGTGTTGCCAGCAGGTCAAGAGTGGTGATCCTCCCCCTCTACTCGACCCTGGTGAGGCCACATCTGGAGTAGTGTGTCCAGTTCTGGGCTCCTCAGTACGAGAAAGACAAGGAGCTACTGGAGAGGGTCCAGCGGAGGGCCACAAGGATGATCAGGGGTCTGGAGTCTCTCTCTTATGAGGAGAGATGGCAGGAGCTGGGCCTGTTTAGTCTAGAGAAGAGGAGACTGAGAAGGGATCTCATTAATGCATATAAATATCTCAAAGGCGGGTGCCAGGAGGATGGTGCCAGACTCTTTCCAGTGGTGCCCAGCAACAGGACGAGGAGCAATGGCCATAAACTAAAACACAAGAAGTTTCACCTCAACGTGAGGAAGAACTTCTTTACATTGAGGGTGTCAGAGCACTGGAACAGGCTGCCCAGGTGGGTTGTGGAGTCTCCATCTCTGGAGACATTTGGAACCCGCCTGGACACGTTCCTGTGTAACCTGCTCTAGGTGGCCCTTTCTTGGCAGGGGGGTTGGACTAGATGATATCCAAAGGCCCCTTCCAGCCCTAACAATTCTGTGATTCTGTGATTCAAGACTGCTAGAGAAATGGAATCAAGTGGGGAAACCCATCTTTTCCAACAGGCTGGCCAACCTGGTGAGGGGAACTTTAAACTTCAAATGACAGGGGAGGGAGATGACGACCCACAATCAAGCGAGGGAGTGGTGAAATGGGTTGGCAAGCAAAGGGTGCAGGGTGTTATGGAAAAGAGAGAGCTTGTAATCAGCAAAACAGGGCTGAAGGGGAGATGCTCTGGAGACATTCAAAACCCACCTGGACTTGTTCCTGTGTAACCTGCTCTAGGTGGCCCTTTCTTGGCAGAGGGGTTGGACTAGATGATCTCCAAAGGTCCCTTCCAACCATAATGATTCTGTGAGTTTTCCAGTTTTATTAATGTTTCCAATTAAATTTAAAAACTAAACAAAATGTTTTAACATCTGTGCAATAATTCTCTTATAAGAAGACATTCACAGCAAAGTCAGTCTAAGAATCACAAACGTTTCCTTCTCCCTTCTGATTACTCAAATTGGGAAATATTATTTATCTTCCATACTTTAGAATCAGCTGTCAACTATGTTAGCTTTTTCTGTATAACGGTATCAATTTTACCCCTTCTCCATCAATCACATCTAATTGGATAGACACTTCTAGTTCTTGACTTCTTGACAAATAGTGTAGGCTGAATTTATGCTACAGATCACTTTCATAATTTGAAGGGTCATGCAAGTTTCCTACTTGCGTCACATTATATTGGTTATATGTATCAAGGTTTTGGTAGGGGGCAAGGGGCCACCCTGTGCTGGAGACAGGTGATTCCAGCTGGCTGGTCAATGGACCCAATGTAGGCCAAAGCCGAGTCAGTCAACTAAGTTGTTGGTGCCTTTGTGAAAACATACTTCAGACAGGGGAAAAAACACCAGACATGCAGAGGAGGGGGGAAAAAAAAGAGTGAGAAACAGATGTACAAACACCAAGGTCAGACAAGAAGGAGGGGGAGGAGGTGTTCCATGGCACCAGAACTAGTATTCACTTAGCAGCTTGTGGAACAGACCACGCTGGAGCAGTTGTATATTTGATGAAGGAACTTCAGCAGAGCAGAGGAGAAGTGTGAGAAGGAAGGAGTCCCCTCTCCCAGCTGAGACAGTAGTTTGGACACAACAGACACAGATCAAGAGATTTAAAGCACCTTTGTAATGGAATAGAAGAAATACACAGGTAGGGACTTGGCTCATCTATATAGAATCATAGAATCAACTAGGTTGGAAAAGACCTTTAAGATCATCAAGTCCAACATTCACCCCAGGACTGCCAAGTCCACCACTAAACCATGTCGCTAAGGGCCTCACCTACATGTTTTTTGAATACTTCCAGGGACAGTGATTCCATCACTTCCCTGGGAAGCCTGTTCCAATACCCAATCACCTTCTCGGTGAAGAAATTTTTACTAATATCCAATCTAAACCTCCCCCGGCACAGCTTGAGGCCATTACCTCTTGTCCTATCACTTGTTACTTGGGAGAAGAGACCAACCCCCACCTCACCTTTCAGGTAGTTGTAGAGAGCAATAAGGTCCCCCCTGAGCCTTCTCTTTTCCAGAGTAAACGACCCCAGTTCCCTCAGCCATTCCTCATAAGACTTGTTCTCCAGACCCTTCACCAGCTTTGTTGCCCTTCTCTGGACCTGCTCCAGCACCTCAATATCTCTTTTGTAGTGAGGGGCCCAGAAATGAATGCAGTATTTGAGATGCGGCCTCACCAGTGCCCAGTACAGGGGCACAATCACTTCCCTCGTTCTGCTGGCCACACTATTGCTGATACAGGCCAGGATGCCGTTGGCCTTCTTGGCTGCCTGGGCACACCGCTGGCTCATGTTCAGCTGGCTGTCAATCAGCAACCCCAGGTCCTTTTCTGCTGAGCAGCTTTCCAGCCACTTTCCCCTAAGCCTGTAGCATTGCATGGGGTTGTTGTGGCCCAAGTGCAGGACCTGGCACTTGGACTTGTTGAACCTCATAACATTGGCCACAGCCCATAGATCCAGCCTGTTCAGATCCCTCTGCAGAGCTTTCCTATCCTCCAGCAGATCAACACTCCAACCCAACTTGGTGTCATCTGCAAATTTACTGAGAGTGCACTCAATCCCCTCACCCAGATCATCAATAAAGATATTAAACAACACTGGCCCTAACACCGAGCCCTGAGGGACACTACTAGTGACCAGTCGCCAACTAGATGTGACACCATTCACCACCACTCTGGGCTCTGCCATCCAGCCAGTTTTTAACCCAGCGAAGAATACAACAATGGACATGAGAAGCCAGTTTCTCCAGGAGAATGCTGTGGGAGAGAGTGTCAAATGCTTTACTGAAGTCCAGGTAGACAACATTCACAGCCTTTCCCTCATCCACTAAGCGGCTCACCTTGTCATAGATCAGGTTGGTCAAGCAGGACCTGCCCTTCATGAACCCACACGTGCTGTGTCAGAGCACTCAGGATGATCTGCTCTATGACCATCCCTGGCACTAAGGTCAGGCTGACAGGCCTATAGTTTCCAGGGTCCTCCTTCCTGCCCTTTTTGTAAAGAGGCGTCATGTTGGCCAACCTCCAATCCTTGGAGACCTGCCCACTAGACCAGGACTGCTGATAAATGATGGAGAATGGCTTGGCAAGCTCCTCTGCCAGCTCCTTCAGCACTCTTGAGTGGAACCCATCCAGCCCCATAGACTTGTGTATGTCTAAGTGGAGCAGGAGGTCACTAACCATTTCCTCCTGGATTATGTGGACTTCAATCAGCTCCCCATCTCTGTCATCCAACTCAGGGGACTGAGTACCCTGAGGATGTCTGGTGTGACTATTAAAGACTGAGGCAAAGGCGGCATTAAGTACCTCAGCCTTTTCCTCATCCTCAATCACTAGGTTTCACCCAGTACCCAGTAAAGGATGGAGGTTCTCCTTGACCCCCTTTTATTGCTAACATAGCTGTAAAACCATTTTTTATTATCTTTTATGGTAGTGGTGAGATTTAACTCCAGCTGTGCCTTCGCCTTTCTAATTTTCTCCCCACATATCCTAACAACATCCTTGTACTCCTCATGGGGTGACAGTCCCTTCTTCCACAGGTGATAGATTCTCTTTTTTATCCTGAGTTCTAGCCATATCTCCCTGTTCAGCCAGGCTGGTCTTCTTCCCCACTGGTTCGATTTTCAGCACATGGGGACTGCCTGCTCCTGTGCTTTGAGGATTTCATTCTTGAAGAGTGTCCAGCCTTTCTGGACCCCTTTGTCCTTCAGTACTGTTTCTCAAGGGATTCTCTCAACCAGCATCCTAAACAGGCCAAAGTCAGCCCTCTGGAAGTCTAAGGTGGAGGTTTTGCTGACCTCTGTCATTTCATGATCACTTTGCCCAAGTGATCACTTTGCCTCCAACCATCCCATCACCCACCAATCCTTCTCTGTTTGTGAACAACAAATCTAGCCAGGCATTTCCCCTAGTTGGCTCACTCACCAGCTGGGTCAGGAAGTTATCTTCCACACCCTCTAAGAACCTCCTGGACTCTTTCCTCTCTGCTGTGTTGTACTTCCAGCAGACATCTGGTAGGTTGAAGTCCCCCACAAGAACAAAGGCTAGCAATCATGAAACTTCTCCCAGTTGCTTGAAGAATGATTCATCTGTACCTTCATCCTGGTTGTTTGGTCTATAACAGACTCCTACCAGGATATCTGCTTGGTTGGCCTTCCCCCTGATCTTCAACCACAAACCTTCAACCTTCTCACTCACAACATTGAGTTCCAGGCTCCCTGACATTCAGTGCAACCCCACCACAGGTAATAGCCCTGCCTTTCAACTGGAGCTGCTGTATGTCTCAGACTTCCAAATGGAAGGCTGGTTTGCCTTTGACATACTGCTGCTAAATAGTTTACGGGAAGGGAATTCCAGGATGTTTAAATAATCGAATTGATAGAATCACAAAATCACAGAATGGTGAGATCATGCGATCCCCCTGAGCTTTCTCTTTTCTAGGCTAAACAGTCCCAGCTCTCTCAGGCTTTCTTTATAGGAGAGATGCTCCAATCCCTTAATCATCATCGTGGCCCTTTGCTGGACTCTCTCCTCTATGTCCATGTCTCTCTTGTACTGGGGACCCCAGAACTGGACACAGTACACCAAGTGTGGCCTCACTGGTGCCAAGTGAAGAGGAAGGATCATGTCTCTCCTCCTGTTGGCAATGCTTTGCCTAATGCAACTAAGGATACCATCGGTGGTCTTTGCAGCAAGGGCACACTGCTGGTTCATGTTCGACTTGCTGTCCATGAGGACCCCCAGTTCCTTTTCTGGAAGTAGCACAACCCTCTGGATTATCAGCCACTCTTCCCAGTTTTGGTGCTGTCTGCAAAGTTGCTGAGGGTACACTCTACCCCATCATCCAGATCATTAATAAAGATCTTGATCATGACTGAACCCCATATTGACCCCTGGGGTGCACTGCTAGTCACTAGACTTTTTGCCACTGATCACAACCCTCTGGGCCTGGCCATTGTGGTGGGTTGACCTTGGCTGGCCACCAAGTGCCCACCAAGCTGCTCAGCAGGACGGGGGAGAAAAATACAACAAAATACTTGTGGGTTGAGATAAGGACAGGGAGATCACTCAGCAATTACCATCACAGGAAAAACAGACTTGACTTGGGGAAATTAATTTAATGCCAATCAGAGTTGGGTAATGAGAAATAAAGAACAAATCTAAAAAAAACAACCTTCCCCCCAACCCTTGCTTCTTCCTGGTCTCAACTTCACTCCCAACTATTCTACCTCTGAGTGGTGCAGGGGGCCAAGGAATGAGGGTTGCGGTCAGTTCATCACATGTTGTCTCTGCCTCTCCTTCCTCCTCAAGCTCTTCCCCTGCTCCCGTGTGGGATCCCACCCATGGGAGACAGTCCTCCATGAACTTCTCCAACACGGGTCTTTCCCATGTACTGCAGGTCTTCATGAACTGCTCCAGCATGAGTCCTTTCCATTGGGTACAGTCCTTCGGGAACAGACTGCTCCAGCGTGAGTCCTTCACAAGGTCACAGATCCTGCCAGAAAACATACTCCTGTGTCTGTTTCTCTCCAGGGGCCACTGTTCCTGCCAGGATCCTGTTCCAGTGTGGGTTCTTCACAGGCTGCAGTGTGGATATCTGCTCCACTGTGGATATCCATGGGCTGCGGGGGTACAATCTGTATCACCATGGTCTTCACCATGGGCTGCAGGGGAATTTCTGCTCCAGCACCTTGTCCCCCTCCTTTTTTGACCTTGGTGTCCGCATAGTTGTTTCTCTCACATATTCTCACTCCTCTTTCCCAGCTGTTTTTTACCATTTCTTAAATATGTTCTCACAGAGGTGATATGAATGTCACTGATGATTGTCTCAGCTTTGGCCAGCAGTGGGTCCATCTTAGAGCTGGCTGGAACTGGCTCTGTCAGACACGGGGGCAGCTTCTGCTGTCTTCTCTCATAAGCCACCCCTGAAGCCCCACCTTTACCAAAGCCTTGGCACGTAAACCCAATACAGCCATTCAGCCAGTTCTCAATCCATCTCACTGTCTTCTCATCCAGCCCACATTTCATCAGCTTCTGCACTCATCTACCAGGCCAGTCATTTCATTTTAGTAGTTTATTAAGTTGGTCAAGCATGACTTCTCTTTGGTGAATCCATGCTGAGTACTCCCAATCACCTTCTTGCCCTTCCTGTGTTTGCAAATGGTTCCCAGGATTAGCTACTCTTATCACCTTCTCAGTAATGAGGTGAGGCTGACCAGCCTGTAGTTCCCTGAAATTATCTATTGGTTCTGGGTCAAACACAGGTGTGATGTTTAATAGTAAACAGATCTCACAAAAAAAACCCCAAAAAAAAACAAAACAAAAAAAAAGATTAATAAGAAGATAAGGTAATATCAAAACCAAATAGTGTGGTGAATAAAAGTGAAAGTAAAAGCCCTAATACATTATTAGAGCTTAGTTTGGATTCTGTTTAGAATTAGAATTTGTTTTTCAGCAAGCCAGAACAGTATAAGCCTTTCTTTTGAATGAAAAGAGAGACTACCTGTAAATTGTGTAAGTGCATGAATTGGATTTTTGAGGTAATACTAAATATTGAGAGCCTCAATAAATATTTTAATATTGTCAGCATGGCAACTACAAGGAAACAACAAAATTTGCCAAAAAAAATTAGGTTTTTTCTTTGCCTTGTGACTTAGTCCATCCATTTTTTATTTCTTTCTTTTTTAATAGTTTCTACTTTTTTCTTACTGATTTGTTTACTTTTGTGTCCATTTAATACCAAACAGGAAGTTTGGCATGTACTCCTGTTCCTTCTATTTCTGGAATAAATAGAGGACTGAGTGGGAAGTTTCAGTTTAATTACACTGTGTAGGGTTAGACTATGGGAATCAATGGCAAATAATTTTACATTGTTTTTTGAATTAACTAATATATTTCAGTGGTTAAATTCAATTGGATTTCCATAGCTTTTCAAAAATTTGTTTGTTGTTAGCTAAAGACTCCAAACTCTTATTGTGCTTACATTTAGCTATATAAAATTATTCTTCTTGCATAAAGCTAAGCATCTTTCGAAATATATTTATAAAAGTTTGCAGGTTTTTTTCAGTGCCTCTTCTCTTAGCAGTTAATTAAAAAAAAATAGAAAAATCAGAGTTGAAATAGGAAAAAGGCTCAGATAATTTTAGAAAAGCTAAATTCTTTCATTAAATAGTTGTGTAAATCAGTTGTAGTAACATTTTCCCCTGTCTGTAATTAAAACCACAAAGGGTAACCTGGGTATAAACAGAGGATTTTGCCAGGAATTCTGGAAGCATATTATTGCCTCAGGTGCAAAAACATCACCCTCTACTGTCCATAAAAGACAGGAAATCTAAAATCATTAACAACTCTGCTCTAGTTTCTATTGAATCACCTCAGTTGCATTTTGCATGTTATTTTCTAATGCTGTCGAAACTGTTTGACTCCTATAAATGTCACCTGTAATAATGCCAGAATTAAGGCTTTTCCCCAACATTTTTTACATAAAGCACATTGGAGCAAGTGGTAGGATAATTCTGACCAGCAGATTAAGTTGTCTTTTTTTTTGGATGGGTTTTTTTTTGGTTTTTTTGTTGGTGTTTTTTTTTTTGTTAAAAAACCCTCAACGGACTGTTACTCTTATGCATTCAGGACACTTTGGATTCTACTTCAAGAGCTGGAAAGTTTGTGAAATAATACATTTTGTAGAAATTAGTAGAACTATGTGCAGATACTGATTTCGATTTGCAAATATTTATACAAATTGATCTTCTGCCAGACATTTTTAATGATAAAGTATAATAAGAATAAAGTTTTTTATAATGAGAATAAAGGCTTTTGGATTGCTAATAGATCTATCAAGTGATGAGAAGTTTACCCATAAGAGTTCAATGCTACTGTGATATTAGAACTTAAACTTTAGTCTTAAAGTTGTTTACAGTTGTGCTGTTAATTTCAGCAGGCCTGGGATTTTTTTCCTGGGACTTTACAATAACCAAACTTCATATAAAAGTCCTAGAGATTCAGATGATGACAGAAGTTTTTGTTTCCAAATATTAACATTCCTAAAATTATCATACTTTATGCTAATCGGGCCAAGAGGCCTTCTCTGGAAAAGTATACTTCTTGAATTTCCCATGTCCTATGTTAAAATAGCTATATAGTAAATAGTTAAATATAAGTCTGTAATGACCAGAATCTTGAATGCTTGCTTCTTACAGCAGCTTTCTCATAAACTAAGATCTAAGTAGTTACATAGGACATTCCTATTACCTATTTAATAAGATCAAAATGAGAACACTCTCACAGCTGACTCATCTGCTTCTTAAGAGGAGTGTTTTCAGAGTGGAATTTGTTGACATTTCTAAAGTTAATACAAAGCTTTACAATCTGCACAGTGCAATTTCAGTCTTGAGTGACAGTTCACATGCATTGCATTCTACACTGATGTCGTGGTTTGAGCCCAGCCGGAAACTCAGAACCACACAGCCGCTCGCTCACTCCCCCCCTTCTTCCTCCCCCCCGCTCCTGGAGGGATGGGGAGGAGAATTGGAAGAATGTAACTCCCACGGGTTGAGATAAGAGCAGTCCCGCAACTAAGGTATAATACAAAACCACTACTGCTACCACCAATGATAATAATGATTAGTGAAATAACAAGGGGAGAGGATACAATTGCTCACCACACACCGACCGATACCCAGCCCGACCCGAGCAGTGATCTGGGCCTTCCGGGTACTCCCCCCGGTTTATATACTGGGAATGATGTGCTGTGGTATGGAATACCCCTTTGGCTAGTTTGGGTCAGGTGTCCAGTCTCTGCTTCCTCCCGGCTTCCCCTCCTCCCTGGCAAAGCATGAGACTGAGAAAATCCTTGGTCGGAGTAAACATTACTTAGCAACAACTAAAAACATCGGTGTTACCAGCGTTGTTCCCAGGCTGAAAGTTAAAAAACACAGCACTGCACCAGCTACTAAGAAGGAGAAAAATGACTGCTATAGCTGAACCCAGGACAGTATCCACCCCTTATTCCATACCATTCATGTCATGCTCAGATCCCACATCTCTCAACACACCATCGCCCCTGTCCCATATATACACATATATATACACCCACACCCGCACACAGAGAAAGATATCATTCCCTAGTCCATGGACCAATCCCTGTAAAATTGCTGAATTCATCCAGTCCATGATGTCAGGCTCCATCTCTTGTAATAGTCTTTCAGGGCGGGAGGGACGGTATGTAGTGCTGGGTTGTTGCCTGCTGATGACACCGCCAAACTCGTCTGGTCACTGCTGAGCTCATCTGGTTTCCTCAAAATTCATTCTTTGTTGAGGTGATGATCGGAGGGAAGTCAGGGTCAATTGCTGGCGACCTGAAGATATCTAGCTGGTGGGCTATCAAAGTGTTATAGAGCAGGCAACAGCGTACAATTGAGTTCATTGGCTGTTTTCCCCCAAAATCAAATCCCCTTGAGGTACACACCGGACTTCCCCATCTTCCCGCATTACCCACCAAGTATATCCAGGTCCCTGAACAAAAGCAACCCCACAAGTGGGTTTGCCTTTAGCTGAAGCAGGAATAACCCAGACTGTCTTCCCCAACAAATTCTTTATGTGCACCACAGGAACTTTATCCCCCTCTACAGTATGTAAAAGTTCTGATTGGGCTGTGCCAGCCCTGTTGGCAGATCCCCTCGTGTTGACCAACCAGGTGGCTTTTGGTAAATGGGTATCCCAGTGTTTGAAAGTCCCACCACCCATTGCTCTCAGTGGAGTTTTTAACAGCCCATTGTACCGTTCAATTTTCCCAGAGGCTGGTGCATGACAGGGGATGTGATATACCCACTCGATGGCATGCTCTTTCACCCAAGTGTCTATAAGGTTGTTCCGGAAATGAGTCCCGTTGTCTGACTCAATTCTCTCTGGGGTGCCGTGTCGCCACAAGACTTGTTTCTCAAGGCCCAGGATAGTGTTCCGGGCAGTGGCGTGGGGCACAGGGTATGTTTCCAGCCAGCCGGTGGTTGCTTCCACCATAGTAAGCACATAGCGCTTGCCTTGGCGGGTTGGTGGGAGTGTAATATAGTCAATCTGCCAGGCCTCCCCATACTTGTACTTCAGCCATTGTCCTCCATACCAGAGAGGCTTTAATCGTTCGGCTTGCTTAATTGCAGCACATATTTCACGTTCATGAATAACCTGGGCAATAGTGTCCATCGTTAAGTCCACCCCTCGATCCCGAGCCCATCTATATGTTGCATCTCTGCCTTGATGGCCTGAGCTGTCATGGGCCCACCGGGCTAAAAATAATTCACCCTTATGTTGCCAATCCAAGTCCATCTGAGCCACTTCAATCTTAGCAGCTTTATCCACTTGCTGGTTGTTCCGGTGTTCCTCAGTGGCTCGACCCTTGGGTACATGAGCATATACGTGGCGTATCTTCACCACCAGGTTCTGCACCCGAGCAGTGATATCTTGCCACAATGCAGCAGCCCAGATGGGTTTACTTCTGCGTTGCCAGTTGCTCTGCTTCCATTGCTGCAACCACCCCCACAGGGCATTTGCCACCATCCATGAGTCAGTATAGAGATAAAGTACTGGCCATTTTTCTTGTTCAGCAATGTCCAAGGCCAGCTGGATGGCTTTCACCTCTGCAAACTGACTCAATTCACCCTCTCCTTCAGCAGTTTCTGCAACTTGTCTCAGGGGTCTCCACACAGCTGCCTTCCATCTCTGATGCTTTCCCACAATACAGCAGGACCCATCAGTAAACAAGGCATATTGCTTTTCACTCTCTGACAGTTCATTATATGGTGGGACCTCTTCAGCACGCGTCACCTCCTCTTCTGGTGACATCCCAAAATCTTTACCCTCTGGCCGGTCCATGATGATTTCTAGAATTCCTGGACGACTGGGATTTCCTATTCGAGCTCGTTCTGTAATTAGTGCGGCCCACTTACTCCATGTAGCATCTGTTGCATGATGTGTAGAGGAGACCCTGCCTTTGAACATCCAGCCCAGCACAGGCAACCGGGGTGCCAGGAGGAGCTGCGCTTCAGTTCCGATCACTTCTGAGGCAGCTCGAACCCCTTCATAGGCTGCCAGTATCTCTTTTTCAGTGGGAGTATAGCTGGCCTCAGATCCTTTATATCCCTGACTCCAAAAGCCGAGGGGTCGACCTCGAGTCTCCCCTGGAGCTTTCTGCCAGAGGCTCCAGGTAGGACCATTCTCCCCAGCTGCGGTATAGAGCACATTTTTCACATCTGGCCCGGCCCGGACTGGTCCAAGGGCTACTGCATGAACTATTTCTCATTTAATTTGTTCAAAGGCTTGTTGTTGCTCAGGGCCCCATTTGAAATCATTCTTCTTCCGGGTCACGTGGTAGAGAGGGCTTACAATCAGACTGTAATTTGGGATGTGCATTCTCCAGAACCCCACAACACCTAAGAAAGCTTGTGTTTTTTTCTTGTTAGTTGGTGGAGACATTGCTGTTATCTTGTTGATCACGTCTGTGGGGATCTGGCGGCGTCCATCTTGCCATTTTATTCCCAAAAATTGAATCTCCTGTGCAGGTCCCTTGACCTTATTCCGTTTTATGGCAAAACCGGCCTTCAGCAGGATTTAGATTATCTTCCTCCCTTTCTCAAAAACTTCTTCCTCTGTATCACCCCACACGATGATGTCATCAATGTATTGCAGGTGTTCTGGAGCTTGTCCCTGTTCCAGTGCAGTCTGGATCAATCCATGGCAGATGGTAGGGCTGTGTTTCCACCCCTGGGGCAGTCGGTTCCAAGTGTACTGGATGCCCCTCCAAGTGAAAGCAAACTGTGGCCTGCATTCTGCTGCCAAAGGGATTGAGAGAAATGCGTTGGAAATATCACTTGTGGCATACCACTTGGCTGCCTTTGACTCCAGTTCATATTGAAGTTCTACCATGTCCGGTACGGCAGCACTCAATGGTGGCGTGACTTCGTTCAGGCCACGATAGTCTACTGTTAGTCTCCACTCTCCATTAGACTTTTGCACTGGCCATATGGGGCTATTAAAGTGTGAGCGGGTCCTGCTGATCACTCCTTGGCTCTCCAGTCTGCGGATCAGCTTATGGATGGGAATCAAGGAGTCTCGGTTGGTGCGATATTGCCACCGGTGAACTGTTGTGGTCGCAATTGGCACTTGTTGTTCTTCGACCTTCAGCAATCCCACAACAGAAGGATCCTCTGAGAGACAGGGCAAGGTGGACAGCTGCTTAATTTCCTCTGTCTCCAAGGCAGCGATACCAAAAGCCCATCTATACCCTTTTGGGTCTTTGAAATACCCTCTCCTGAGATAGTCTATGCCAAGGATGCATGGAGCCCCTGGACCAGTCAAAATGGGGTGCTTTTGCCACTTCCTCCCAGTCAGGCTGATTTCAGCTTCCAGTACAGTCAACTCTTGGGATCCTCCTGTCACTCCAGAAATACAAATGGGTTCCACCCCTTGATACCTTGATGGCATCAGGATACACTGTGCACTAGTATCTACTAGAGCCTTATACTTCTGTGGGACTGATCTGCCAGGCCATCTGATCCACATAGTCCAGTAAACCCGATTATCCCTCTCCTCCACCTGGCTGGAGGCAGGGCCCCTCTAATAGTGATCATAAAATTCTCCACTTCTGTCTTGTAGAAAGGGATTAGTATTCCTTATCACAGGAGCTGGAGTAAAATCAGCTCTTCCACTCCATCTGGGAAACTGCTCGCCAGAGACTGGAGCAGCAGCTTTCCTGGGAGGATCATCCTTGACCATTGTTCTCCTCTTCAGTTCACGCACCCGTTGCTCCAGAGCTGAAGTAGGTTTTCCATCCCACTTTCTCAATTCTTCTCCGTGATCCCGCAGGTAAAACCATAGGGTGGCCCGTGGCGTGTACCTCGTATATTTTCTTTCTTGAGCAGTAGGGCGCCTTCTGTTAATAGCTGAGACATAGGTTGGTATGCGTGGGGAGCTGGATAGATCGGATAAATCGTCTCTCAATTGTTTGACCTCCTGGGACAGTTTTTCCACAGCTGAAATGATGGAAGGGGTGAGATTGTCTTCGAACTCTCGGAGTTGACGAATCAGGCAATCCACTGTTGGTGATATTCCGTCATTCCAGGTCATTGATGCCAATGTGTGGGCATATGATGATGGCGCACTCCGTGTAATTTTCCGCCACATGGGTCGTGTACATTCGACTTCATCTGGATCTACGGATGTGTTCCTGGCATCCGGCCTACAATAGATCATCTCTATAATGGCTGATTCCCTCAGGGACTGGATGCCTTTCTCTATCGTGGTCCAGTTGGCCAAGCGACTTGTAATATCATCTTTGTAGGGAAACCTTTCCTTCATAGCTGCCAGGAGCCTCCTCCAAAGACTGAGGGCTCGCTTCTCTCTTGCAATCGCTTTGTCAATTCCTCCTTCCTTAGCAAGTGATCCCAGCTGCTTGGCTTCCCTACCTTCTAGTTCGTGACAGTCAGCCCCATTGTCCCAGCATCGGAGCAACCAGGTGACAATGTGCTCCCCTGGAAGATGGGTGAAATATTTTCGCATATTCCGCAGCTCGGTTGAGGTCCGGGGTCGAGAAGTGACCTCTTCTTCTTCTTCCTCTTCCTCTGACCCACGTAGTAGTAACTCTTGTTCAGATGCTGTTCCGTGTAGTAATGGCATTGGGTCTTCATCTTTCTTCACTTCGCGGGTTGCTCTTTGTGCCTCTCGTTTGCTTTTGCTTACAGGGGCAACAGACATTGTCACAAACTGGCCATTTGGTTTAGCTGCAGTGTTTGTCACTGTGGTTGGAGTGGCTGCAGTGCCTGCCACTAGGATTGGAGTGGTTGCAATGTCTATTGCTGGGGCTGGTGCAGCTGTTGTGCTTGGGAGTAACACCAACAGCTGCATTGTCTGTTGCTGTCGGGGTTTGAGTAGCTGCTGTGCTTGTCACTGGGGTTGGTGTGCCTGCGGTGCTTGGAGTAGCCACATTGTCTGTTGCTGTCGGGGTTTGAGTAGCTGTTGTGCTTGTCACTGGGGTTGGTGTAGTTGCTGTACTTGGTGTAGCTGTGTTGTCTGTTGTGGTCTGGGATTGAGCAACTGCTGTGCTTGTAGTTGTCATAGCTGCGTTGTCTGTTGCTTTGCCATCAGATCCAGAGACATTATTTTCCCTTTGAAGGTGCTGGATAGTGTTGAGCAGGGCTCTGTAGGCATAGGCCAAGCCCCAGCACGTTGCCAAGATTTGTCCCTCTCTGGTATAACCAGGACGACAGCACACCTCGTTTAAGTGTTTTACTAGTTTTTCCGGATGTTGCACTTGTTCAGGGGTGAAGTTCCAAAGCACTGGAGGGGCCCACTGGCCTAGATACTTGCCCATACTATCCCACACACCCTGCCACTCATGACTGTCCAGCCTCAGGTAAAATCTGTTGGTGGTCCTCCTATATCGTCGTCTAACCCTAGACCAGATTCGAACCCGATACTGCTTAACTTTTGAGATTAAACGAAATAGGATGTTCCTAGGACGGGATGGCCGTGGGTAAAACACACTCCGTATGTTTGCCAACATGCTGATCCCCAGCACAATCAGCAGGCAGGTTTCAAGGGTACTCAAAGGCCATCTAAAACCTTCAGAACTCTCAACTGCTGTTGCAAATAGGCTGGTGGGGGAACGGGGGGTGAAAGAGAATGCTTCCTTCGTAAGTTTACCCCCCGAGGAGAAAAAAAAAGATATGCAATTGCTAAAATATTTCATTATATACCTCCCAATGTATAGAGGTGATGGCCACGCTGGAAGCACAAACCAGACCAGTTTCATGATCAATGAGTCTATTGTATTACAAGTCATTACCATGAAGTACAGTGAAACAAGAACCTTAGCCCAGGCCCCCCAGCCAATAAACACTAAAACTGCAAATAGTGGCTGTAGGTAAGGTACAACATGCTGAAACTCTGAGATCAAGCGCAACAAGTCTGAGAGCCAAATAATCACCATTGTGACGAGTAGTAACAATGAATGCTTATCACAAATATGATTAAACACACTCTGGTCAGATCTGTCGTTATCTCAACCCTTCGAGCCCCACGTTGGGCGCCAAAAAGAACTGTCGTGGTTTGAGCCCAGCCGGTAACTCAGAACCACACAGCCGCTCGCTCACTCCCCCCCTTCTTCCTCCCCCTGCTCCCGGAGGGATGGGGAGGAGAATTGGAAGAATGTAACTCCCACGGGTTGAGATAAGAGCAGTCCCGCAACTAAGGTATAATACAAAACCACTACTGCTACCACCAATGATAATAATGATTAGTGAAATAACAAGGGGAGAGGATACAATTGCTCACCACACACCGACCGATACCCAGCCCGACCCGAGCAGTGATCTGGGCCTTCCGGGTAACTCCCCCCGGTTTATATACTGGGCATGACGTGCTGTGGTATGGAATACCCCTTTGGCTAGTTTGGGTCAGGTGTCCTGTCTCTGCTTCCTCCCGCCTTCCCCTCCTCCCTGGCAAAGCATGAGACTGAGAAAGTCCTTGGTTGGAATAAACATTACTTAGCAACAACTGAAAACATCAGTGTTATCAGCGTTGTTCCCAGGCTGAAAGTTAAAAAACACAGCACTGCACCAGCTACTAAGAAGGAGAAAAATGACTGCTATAGCTGAACCCAGGTTTCTCTTTTCTGGCTACAAGGCTATTTCAGAGCTGGGGCAGAATTAATTTTCAGATGTTGGAAAAGGCAGGCAGAATATTCAGCCTCTCAGTGTGATGGTCTTAGCATCTTGACTGTCTAAACCAAGATCTGTATTTGTATCTGCCTCTCTAGGAAGCCCGTTCCCATGTTTGACCACTCTCTCTGTAAAGAAATGCTTCTAATACCAAGCCTGAACCTTCCCTGGTTCAGCTACTTAGTTTAAATCTAAGTAGCTTTCTCAGGCCTTCCGAGCTCATGAGAAGTTTATTACATTTTAAAATTATTTAAATTCCTTTGTCTTCAAACAGATGCATGGCCCTTCTTAAGGTGATTAAACCTTATTTTTGAGCTACTTGTTTTCTGGGAAAGCAAGTCCTTTGGAAAAGAAAAGACTGTGTTTCTGGTTTTTGTAAATGAGCTTTAGGCCTTAGTGGTATAGTTTTTCAAGTAAATTTCACAAGAAATTGGTAGTTGTGCTGTGATATCAGCTTTATGAATTTTATAATCATAAAATCATAGAATGGTTTGGAAGGGACCTTAAAGATCACCTAGTTCCAACCCCCCTGCCATGGGCAGGGACATCTGTCACTAGACCAGGTTGCTCAAAGCTCCATACAACCTGGCCTTGAACACTTCCAGGGAGGGGGCATCCACAGCTTCTCTGGGCAACCTGTTCCAATGTGTCAGCACTCTCATTGTAAAGTATTTCTTTATATCGCATCCAAATCTACCCTCTTTCAGTTTAAAACCATTACACCTTGTCCTATCACTACAGGCCCTGGTAAAAAGTCTGTCCCCATCTTCTGCTCCCTTTAAGCATTGAAAGGCTGTAATAAGGTCTCCCTGAAGACTTTTCCAGGTAGAACAACCCCAGCTCTCTCAGCCTGTTCTCACAGGAGAGGTGTTCCAGCCCTCTGATCATCTTCGCGGTCCTCCTCCGGACTCCTCCAACAGTTCCATGTCCTTCTTATGTTGGGGGCCCCAGAGCTGAACTCAGTACTCCAGGGGAGTAGAGGGGCAGAATCACCTCCCTTAACCTGCTGGCCACTCGCCACTCCCCTTTTGATGCAGCCCAGGACACAGTTGGCTTTCTGGGCTGCAAGTGCACACTGCCAGCTCATGTTGAGCTTCTTGTCAACCAACACCCCAAGTCCTTCTCAGGGCTGCTCTCAATCCAGTCTCTGCCCAGCCCGTATTTCTGCTTGGGATTTCCCCGAAGCAGGTGCAGGACCTTGCACTTGGCCTTGCTGGATTTCATGAAGTTTGCACGGGCCCACCTCCCAAGCCTATCGAGGTCCCTCTGGATGGCATCCCTTCCCTCCAGCATGTCGACTGCACCACACAGCTTGGTGTCATTGGCAAACTTGCTGAGGGTGCACTCACTCCCATTGTCCATATTGCCAAAAAAGATGTTAAACAGAGCCAATCCCAATACTGACCCCTGAGGAACACCACTCATCACTGATCTCCACTTGGACATTGAGCCGTTGACCACAACCCTTTGAGTGCAACCATCCAGTCAATTCCTTATCCACCAAGTGGTCCATCCGTCAAATCCATGCCTCTCCAATTTAGAGAGAAGGATGTCATGTGAGACAGCATCAAATGGGACAGCACAAGTCCAGGTAGATGATGTCAGTTGCTCTTACACTATCCACCAGTGCTTTCACCCCTTTGTAGAAGGCCACCAAATTTGTCAGGCATGATTTGCCCTCAGTGAAGCCATGTTGGCTGTCACCAATCACCCTTTTATTGTCCATGTGTGTTGCGTTAAGAGTATAGAAATTTGGCAGAAAATAACAGGAAATAACAAGGGGAGATAACGTAAAACTAAAAGGGGAAAGGGAAGAGGAAAAGAAACAATAAACACAAGTGATGCACAATACAGTTGCTCAGCACCGGCTGACTGACACCCAGCCCGACCTAAACAGCGATTGGTCCCTTCTGGGTAACTCCCCCTAGTTTATATACTGGGCATGACATGCTGTGGTATGGAATATCCCTTTGGCTAGTTTGGGTCAGGTGTCCTGTCTCTGTTCCCTCCTAGCTCCTTCCCCCCTTATTGGCAGAGCACAACAAACTGAAAAGTCCTTGATTAGGGTAAGTGCTTGTCCTGGGTTCAGCTGTAGGAGTTTTTTTTCTCCTTCTTAGTAGCTGGTGCAGTGCTGTGTTTTCGACTTTAGTCTGAGAAAAATGCTGATAACACACTGATGTTTTTAGTTGTTGCTAAGTATTGCTTACTCTGATCAAGGACTTTTCAGTCTCATGCTCTGCCAGGGAGGAGGGGCACAAGAAGCCAGGAGGAAGCAGAGACAGGGCACCTGACCCAAACTAGGCAAAGGGGTATTCCATACCACAGCACGTCATGTCCAATATATAAACTGGGGAGAGTTACCTGGAATGCCCAGATCGCTGCTCAGGTCGGGCTGGGTATCGGTCAGCTGGCGGTGAGCAATTGTATTGTGCATCACTTGTGTTTATTGTTTTCTTTTCCTTTTCCCCTTTCAGTTTTATATTCTCTCCCCTTGTTATTTCCCTTATCATTATTATTATTGGTGGTGGTAGTAGTAGTTTTGTATGGTACCTTAGTTACTGGACTGTTCTTATCTCAACCCATGGGATTTACATTCTTTTGATTCTCCTCCCCATCCCTCTGGGAGCAGGGGGGGAAGAAGGGGGGGAGTGAGCAAGCAGCTGTGTGGTTCTGAGTTACTGGCTGGGCTTAGACCATGACAGTGCTACTTAGTAACAACTAAACCATCAGTGTGTTATCAGCATTATTCTCAGGCTAAAGCCAAAACACAGCACTGCAGCAGCTAATAGGAAGAAGAAAAATAACTGTTACAGCTGAACCCAGGACAGTATCCACCCCTTATTCCATACTATTTATGTCATGGTCAGGTCCCACATTTTCCAATATACCATCACCTTTTGGTCTTCTGATTATATATATATATACACACACACACACAGAGAGATATCATTCCTTAGTCCGTGGACCATCCCTATAAAGTTTGTTGAGTTCATTCAGTCCATGAATTCAGGCTTCGCCTGCCATAAAAGTCTTTCAGTGTATGGTGTTGGATTGTTGCCTGCTGACATCACTGCTCAGTTTGTCTATTTTCAACAAAGTTTACTCTTTGTTGGGGTGATGATCGAAGAGAAGCCAGGTTCAGTCTATGGTGATCTGAGGACAGTCCTGGGAGACTCCCGCTGCTACTGCAGGCTTTCCATGACTTTATTCTCTGATGATGATCATGACAGCACAGTCCAGAGTGGTGGAGATGGGCATTTAGCTGCCATAGGAGTGTTATATAGCAGTCAACAGCATATAATTGAGTTCATTGGCTGTTTTCAGCCCAAATTAAATCCCCTTGAGGTACACACCAGACTTCCCCATCTTCCCGTATTACCAACCAAGTAGACCCAGGTCCTTGAGCGAAATCAATCCCACAAGTGGGTTTGCCTTTACCTGAAGCAGTAATGACCCAGACTGTCTTCCCCAGCAGATTCTTTATGTGCACCACAGGAACTCTATCCCCCTCTACAGTACCTCTGCATTGCCAGTTGCTCTGCTTCCATTGCTGCAACCACCCCCACAGGGCATTTGCCACCATCCATGAGTCAGTATAAAGTACTGGCCATTTTTCTCGTTCAGCAATGTCCAAGGCCAGCTGGATGGCTTTCACCTCTGCAAACTGACTCAAGTCACCTTCTTCAGCAGTTTCAGCAACTTGTCATAGGGGACTCCATACAGCTGCCTTCCACCTCCGCTGCTTTCCCACAATATGGCAGGACCCATCAGTAAACAATGCATATTGCTTCTCACTTTCTGACAATTGATTATATGGTGGGGCCTCTTCAGCGCGCATCACCTCTTCCTTTGGTGACATTCCAAAATCTTTGCCCTCTGGCCAGTCCACGATGACTTCTAGAATTCCTGGACACCTGGAATTTCCTATTCAAGCTCATTGTATAATTAGTGCAGCCCACTTACTCCATGTAGCATAGGTTTTTGTGATGTGGAGACCCTGCCTTTGAACATCCAGCCCAGCAAAGGCAACCGGGGTGCCAGGAGGAGCTGTGCTTCAGTGCCAATCACTTCTGAAGCAGCTCAAACCCCTTCATAGGCACATGTTCTTCAACTTTCAGCAGCCCCACAAGAGAAGGGTCCTCTGAGAGACCAGGCAAGGTAGACAGCTGCTTCATTTCCTCCATCTCCAAGGCAGATATACCAAAAGTCCATCAGAACCCTTTTGGGTCTTTGAAATACCCTCTCCTGAGATACTCTATGCCAAGGATGCGTGGAGTGTCTGTACCAGTCACGATGGGGTGCTTTTCCTACTCATTCCCAGTCTGGCTGATTTCAGCCTCCAATACAGTCAGCTGTTGGGATCCCCCTGTCACTCCAGAAATACAAATAGGTTCTGCCCCTTGATACCTTGATGGCATTAGGGTACACTGTGCACGGGTGTCTACTAGAGCTTTATACTCCTGTGGGTCTGATGTGCCAGGCCATCTGATCCACGCAGTCCATTAAACCTGATTGTCCCTCTTTTCCTGGCTGTAGGCAGGGCCCCTCTAATAGTGATCATAAGATTCTTCACTTAGTTCTTGTACAAAGGGAGTAGAATTCCTTTTCATAGGACTAGAAGTAAAATCAGCTCTTTCACTGCCCTCCAGAGACTGGGGCAGCAGCTTTCTTGGGAGGATCCCCATTCACTGTTGTTTTTCTTTGCAATTCACGCACCCATTCCTCCAGAATTGAGGTAGGTTTTCCATCCCACTTTCTCATGTCTTCTCCATGATCATCCAGGTATCATTGTTGTGACAAGTGACTATAAATCCAAAACAATGAATGCTTATCACAAATATGTTTTGACACACTCTGGTCAGATCTGTTATTATCTCAACCATTCGGGCCCCACATTGGGCACCAAAAAGGACTGTTGTGGTTTAAGCCCAGATGGTAACTCAGAACTATGCAGCAGCTCTCTCCCTCCCCCCCTTCCCCCCCACCCCTGGGCGGGATGGGGAGGAGAATCAAAAGAATGTAAACCACATAGACTGAGATAAGAACAGTCCAATAACTAAAGTATAATACAAAACTACTACTACTGCTAATAATAATAATGATAAGGGAAACAACAAGGGGAGACAATATAAAACTAAAAGGGAAAAGGGAAAAAAAACAATAAACCTTGCGCTTGCAGCCCAGAAAGCCAACCATATCCTGGGCTGCATCAATAGAAGCATAAGCAGCAAGTCGAAGGAGGTGATCCTGCCCCTCTGCTCTCATGAGACCCCACTTGGAGTATTGTGTACAGTTCTGGTGTCCTCAACATAAAAAGGATATGGAACTGTTGGAGCAAGTCCAGAGGAGGGCCACGAGGATGATCAGGGGGCTAAAGCACCTCCCATATGAAGACAGGCTGAGAAAGTTGTGGCTGTTCAGCCTGGAGAAGAGAAGGCTGCGTGGAGACCTCATAGCAGCCTCCCAGTATCTGAAGGAAGCCTACAAGGATGCCAGAGGGGGACTCTTCATCAGGGACTGGGGTGATAGTACGTTCAAACTTAAACAGGGGAAGTTTAGATTAGATATAAGGAAGAAGTTCCTTACAGTGAGGGTGGTGAGGCACTGGAACAGGATGCCCAAGGAAGTTGTGAATGCTCCATCCCTGGCAGTGTTCAAGGCCAGGTTGAATGGAGTCTTGGGTGACACGGTTTAGTGTGTGGTGTCCCTGCCCATGGCAGGGGGGTTGGGGCTAGATGATCTTAAGGTCCTTTCCAACCCTGATGATTCTATGATTCTATGATGCTCACCACTCGCTGACTGATACTCAGCCCGACCTGAGCATTGAACTGGGTCTTCTGGGTGACTCCCCCCAGTTTATATAGTGGGCATGACGTGCTGTGGTATGGAACACCCCTTTGGCTAGTTTGGGTCAGGTGTTCTGTCTCTGCTTCTTCCCAGCTTCTCCTGCCCCTCCTTACTGGCAGGGCATGAGAGACTGAAAAGTCCTTGATCAGGGTAAGCGCTGCTTAGCAACAACTAAAACATCAGTGTATCAGCATTGTTCTCAGACTAAATCTGAAACACAGCACTGCACCAGGTACTAGGAAGGAAAAAAATAACTGTTACATCTGAAACTGGGACACTTTTTTCTGTTTTAAAAATGGGGTTATATTTTTCATTCTACAGTCAGTGGATTGCCAGTGCTCTACCTTTCCTTACTACAATTATTCTGATGTTACTTTTTACTTCCATGCAAACTAGCAAAACTGTATATCTTGACTTAGAAATCAGGCAGAACAGAGTGTGATGTTGCACTTACTTACAAAAAAGTGAACATAAAGAATAATTTTGTATTTGATAATTTTGTAGATACAAGCCTGTGCAGAAAGTGGATGGAGTTGCAGATGGTTTCGCAGGAAGTGGTCAACAGGCAGGCACATCTGCTGAACAAACGATAATTGCCCAAAGTCAACATCATCAGCAGTTTTTAGGTATGATGTCTTATACTGTTATATAAATAAAATAAAACCCTTTATTGCCTTGAACATCAAGTCATATAAATACAATAATTATTTTAGTTATGTTGCCCTGTTTATGTTGTTTAGCTATGTTGCCCTGTTTTTAGTTATGTTGCCCTGTACTCTCACTGATAACAAAAGAAAATAATACTCATAGAAGCTATATGTTCTGTATTGTAACACTTCTGTAATGTTTAATATGCATCATAGAGATATAAAAGAAAAACTGTGCAAAATCTACTTGCATGGTAGATTTAAAAAATATTGCAATGCAATTGCAGTGAAGCATTTTATGCAAAAATGCATAATGAAAATCTTTCCCTAGAAGTTCATTAATTTCCACTGGCTTCCCTTTTTTTTTTTGAATATGCACATAAATTTGGATTATATTTCTGCACTGCAGTTGTGTTGACCATTGTCAAGGTGTATTGAGTTTGTGCTGCAATATTATAAATGGAAAGAGCTGAATAGTTAAAAACAGAAACACAAGGTTTGTGTTTAAAATGTGCATTTTGTGCATTCATTGATGTAGCTAAGCATATTAATTTCTCAGTTGTAGAAGCAAATGGTAATTTAGTAATTTACTAATGTAAAAAAGTTTATTAAATGTGTTATTGCAATAATTTTACACTTAGTTTCATATATTGGGATTTTGAAGCAACACATCTTTTGGTCTAACCTTGCTGTTATGGAAATCATTGGGAACCTTAGACTACAGTTTGCATGTTTTTGAATTTTCCCTTCCACTGTCCCCCAGGTTGACAGTGCATTTCCTCCCCCCCCCCCCCCCCATACCACTGTATCTCTTGGAAACATTTATGAGAAATAGTAAAAGCAAATGTTGGCTACAGTTGAAAGTCTTGTAAATTTCAAATAAAATGCTGCTGGATCTACTAAACCCTAACATGCATGACAATGCAAAAACTATTCAGTTGATCAAAACAAAAACTATTATATTAGTCTCTTATATGCTGACATGAATATTCTGCTTCATCCTGTCATATTCAGAAAATGCATCTTAGCTTTTTTATATACAGGTACAATATGTATGTGAAATAATTTTTATCTGCTATCTGTCAAGAATAACTTAACATCTCCTTTTGCTTAAAAAATAGCCAGCTGGTTTGTTCACAATTTTATTTCAACTTTAAAATATATTATATACGAAAGACATTCCTCTTTGGGCATTATGACTTTATTTCTTTATATCATACTTAAATATTTTCTAATCAAACTGTAGTTGGCACCATTCACAATTGCTTTCTTCTGTTATGTTGTCATGGAAACAGATGCATCTCGAGTACTTCCAGAGTTTGGAGAAGTAGAAATATCTTCTCTGCCAGATGGTACTACCCTTGAGGACATAAAATCACTGCAAAGTCTTTATCGAGAGCACTGTGAGGTAAGAGAAAAGAGGCATTTCACATAAATCATTCTTTGAAAATTCAGGTCTTCCACTGAGATTAAAATTAAGTACAACAGGATGACTGACACAAAACACATTACAGCTAGTCCACTTGTATCTGATGTGCTCCTCAAATATTTTGCTTATTCTATCAGAAAGAACATTTACAAAAAGACATCTCTAGAATTTCTCTCTTCACAGAGGAAAGAAAATAACATGTAATAGAATACAGTAGCCCTGTGGAGAAGGACTTGGAGGTGTTGGTTGATGAGAAACTTAACATGAGCTGGCAGTGTGCACTCACAGCCCAGAAGGCCAACCGTATCCTGGGCTGCATCAAAAGAAGCATAACCAGCAGGTCGAAGGAGGTGATCCTGCCCCTCTACTCTGCCCTCGTGAGACCTCACTTGGAGTACTGCATACAGTTCTGGTGTCCTCAACATAAAAAGGACATGGAGCTGTTGGAGCAAGTCCAGAGGAGGGCCACGAGGATGATCGGGGGCTGGAGCACCTCCCCTGTGAGGACAGGCTGTGGAAGTATGGGCTGTTCAGCCTGGAGAAGAGAAGGCTGCGTGGAGACCTCATAGCAGCCTTCCAGTATCTGAAGGGGGCCTATAAGGATTCTGGGGAGGGACTCTTCGTTAGGGACTATAGTGGTAGGACAAGGGGTAACGGGTTCAAGCTTAAACAGGGGAAGTTTAGATTAGATATAAGGAAGAAGTTCTTTACAGTGAGGGTGGTGAGGCACTGGAATGGGTTGCCCAAGAAAGTTGTGAATGCTCCATCCCTGGCAGTGTTCAAGGCCAGGTTGAATGGAGTCTTGGGTGACATGGTTTAGTGCGAGGTGTCCCTGCCCGTGGCAGGGGGGTTGGAACTAGATGATCTTAAGGTCCTTTCCAACCCTAACTATTCTATGATTCTGTGATTCTAATACCAATACTGGAATATAATCATGTGTAGGTTTTAAGAATTTTAGATAAATTGAACTTTAGATAAAATATATACAGAGTTTTGCTTTTGTTTATAGCAGTTGGAATCAGATTAAATTATTATTTCTAATGTTTCTATTAAAAATAAACTCGCTTTTTTTTTCAAGTTTCAAAACAGCAGGTCTTTTAAGAACTTAAGGACACATTTCATAGAGAATAAAGTGTTTTTAAATTATTGCTGAATGTGTTTTAAAACATGTAGTGAAGTAACAAAATTCATGAAAAAGCAAGTTTCCTTTGTGTTTTTAATAGTGTTGAAAGTTCTGTTTAGGTGAATTCACATGATATATGTGCTTAGGCTCTTTTCTGGAGGCTTCCTTGTGTTTGCACGTGGCCTGATCTGAGTCTCTGTACACACTAGTACGGACAGTTGGCAAATTTGTTGCTAAAAAGTTATTAAAAAGGATGTTATATGTTTATTTATAAGAGTACCTTTTACTATTTTTTCTGCAAAATGACCAGGGGGGAGCTATAGCCCTGAGAAGAGTTGAAGGCGGGGGGAATGAGGTAGAAAATTATCTGCACTTGTTTTATACTTTTTTAGGCAATAGTGGATGTTGTTGTGAATCTTCAGTTTAGCCTGATAGAAAAATTGTGGCAAACTTTCTGGCGCTATTCTCCTGCTGCTCCAGCTGGTGACACAGCTATTATTGAATTGAGGTCAGTAAATGTCTCTTTTTGTTTACTGTTCACCATCATAATAAAACAGCAGGAGTCAAATCAAAGAAATTCTTCGTTTTACTAAGTCTAAGAACTTTTTCTGATATCACTAATTTTTCAGGTTAAATTTGTGTTGTCTGCTATTTAACATATAGCCTGTCAGTATATGTCAAACTGCAGCCTTGAAATGATTGTGTATACATCTATTTTTTACTTTGCTTGGATGACTAAAATCAAAGTATCTTTTCACAATATACTGTCTGGTTCATTTAAATTAGAAGGGCCTTTTTTATCATGCCTCTGCACCATTTATGGACTGGAGCAGAACTTTGGAGGCCATTTTTCCCATTTCATATGAAGAAGTTTAAGAGTTTCAGTTGCATGTAACAGAGACATTTTTAAAGTTTGTGTTAAATAATCAATTTCAAAGTCCATTGTACCCCTCTTATCATGCATTTTCATTTGTTACATTTATTCACACCAGCAATCTGAGTGAAATAGAAAGTCGACTTCCAAAAGGAAAACTGATTATTCTGTGCAAAAACGAGGCTATTCTGAAATGGATGGGTAATTGTGACCATGTGATGTACCAGGCTTTGGTGGAGATTCTCATTCCTGATGTCCTTAGACCTATTCCTAGTAAGTTAAAAACAGATATCATCTCACAAGACTGTGTTGTGTTTTGCTTTGTTTTATTGTTTTGTTTTATGTAGCAATTTTTTTGTACCTCACATGAAATTTTGGGAATGATTTGGAAGGATGTAAACATAATGTGTGTCATCTTTCCTTAATTCTGTTGAATAGGAAGGTGTGCTGGAGATGATGTAAGCATTGTATTTAAAGAAAAGGAGAGTGGATATTTCACTGCATTTAGGAAAGCCTCTAGAAGTTTTAAGAATATATTTCCCAATGGAATATGCCTTTGTCACTGCAAATTCTAAGTTTTTATTAATTTTAAGATAAAAATTGGTTCCTTCACATACTGGCTCTATTCTACCTGACAGCTGTGAATGCACTATGGCCCTGAGCCCGAGTGTATTAATGTCAGAGACTTCACTCCCAACTCTTCTACCTCCTCCCGTACTGAGCAGTGCAGAGGGAATAGGGAATGGGGGTTGCAGTTAGTTCATAACACTTCATCCCTGCCACTCCTCCCTTCTCACACTGTTCCCCTGCTCCAGCATGGGCATTTCCCATGGGCTGCAGTTCAATAACTGCTCCAGCATGGGTTAATTCCATGGGGTATGGTTCACCAGGAAGAGACCATGCCAGCGTGAGTTCCCCACAGGCCACCATTCCTGCCACAAGCCTGTTCCAATGTGGGGTCCTCCAAAGGCTGCAGTGTGGATATCTGTTCCGACATTTGTCTTTCATGATCTGCAGGGGTTCAGGCGGCTTCACCATGGTCTTCACCATGGGCTGCAGGGGAATCTCTGCTCCAGTGCGGAGAGCAAGCACACACACTCTTGCCCCCCACACACTCCACATTTGCGAGTCCCCCTGGGCATACCAGCACAGACCCTTGCCTGCCTGATACCCTGGCCCAGACCCGAGGTCCCTGCTACTTGTGATCCAGTCCAGCTTGAATTTTGATATAGTGAATACACATGCACACCCCCATGTAATGTACACCAGGTCTGGGGAAGATACAGACACTTGCCTTCCTCCAGCAGCCAGCACCAGCCACACAGGCTGAGACCCACGGTCCTCCTCCAGCTGCCAACACTGAGCGCCTTGCTCACCTCACTCACACCAGTCTGCCTGCCCAGTAACTGTTTTTTGGGACCCACACTGTTCCCACCCCAGTGACTAGAGGTTAAAGACTCCCACTCACTCCAGTAGCTGACACCACAGGCCAGGGATGTCTGCAACTGTGGTCTGACTCCAGTAGTTGGCACCAAATTCGGTCATGCCCCCAGTAGCTGGCAGTCTGGGCACAAAGTCTGTAGCACCCTCCCTAGATCCTACAGATTATCATCTGCTCCTACTATTCCAAGTAGGTTCTAATGATACTGTAATGAGGCAACTTAGAACCATCAAAAGAGACTATATGTCTCTTGAGCCAATGTTAAAAGGATCAGGAGCACAGGTTGGAATCTCCTCTATCCTCCCAGTCAGAGGAAGTGGTCAAGGAAGGAGGAGGCGAATTGAACAGGTAAATGGCTGGTTCCGTAGCTGGTGCCATACTGAAGGTTTTGGTTTCTATGCTCATGGATCTACCTGAGAGGGGGCCACAACTTGTCAAGAGTAGAGTCTACTATCCACTGCTACTCTTTCATGTGGGCACGAATGACATGGCATGCCAGAAACTGGGCAAAATCAAGGAAGACTATACAGCCCTGGGGATGCAAGTGAAAAATATTGCTGCCCAAGTTATCTTCTCCTCCATTTTAACAGTTAGAGGAAGGAGTGCAGCCAGAAATAGGCGTATATTGCAAATCAACTACTGGTTTTGTGGCTGGTGCCGTCGTGAGGGTTTTGGCTTTTATGACAATGGGACATTCTTTGATGATGGTAGCCTGTTAGGGAGGCATGGTATCCACCTGTCTAGAAGAGGCAAGGGAATCCTTGGCAGCAGGCTGTCCAACTTGGTGAGGCAAGCTTTAAACTGAAGGACTTGGGGGGCAGGGTCCAAAGTGTCAATGCTCACACCATTGCAACCAACTGGGGAATAAGCCAGGCCAACCAGAGCAGTGACAAATGTTCCTTAGCTGCTTCCAAGATGAGAACCAGAAGACCAACCACCTCAAGTGCATGTATACCAATGCACGCAGCCTGGGGAACAAACAGGAGGAAGTGGAGCTCTGCACCCAATCAGAAAGTTATCGGAATAGCTGAAACATGGTGGGACAACTCACATGACTGGAGGATCGCGATGGATGGCTATAGGCTGTTTCATAAAGACAGGCAGGGTAGAAGAGGAGGAGGAGTCGCGCTCTATGTTAAGGAGAGCCTCGAATGAATAGAAGTCAACTAGGGCAATTGTGGAAGCCCTATATCGAATGCCTCTGGGTCAAGATCAGAGGGGTCGTCTCCAAGGGGGATCTTACAGTAGCCATCTGCTACGGACCTCCAAACCAAGACGATAAGGCCAACAAAGCAATATTTGGGTCATTTAAGCAAGCTTTGGGTCAACAGAACATGGTTCTTATGGGTGACTTCAACTACCCAGACATTTGTTGGAAGAATGATACAGCAGCTCACATGGGTTCAAACTTAAACAGGGGAAGTTTAGGTTAGATATAAGGAAGAAGTTCTTTACCGCGAGGGTGGCGAGGCACTGGAATGGGTTGCCCAAGGAAGTTGTGAATGCTCCATCCCTGGCAGTGTTCTAGGCCAGGTTGGACAGGGCCTTAGGCGACATGGTCTAGTGTGAGGTGTCCCTGCCCGTGGCAGGGAGGTTGGAACTAGATGATCTTAAGGTCCTTTCCAACCCTAACTATTCTATGATTCTATTCTATGGCATCCATCAAGTTCCTGGAATGCGTAGAAGACTGCTTCCTCATACAAATGTTAGATGTGCCAAACAGGAATGAGGCAGTGCTGGACTTGCTACTCACAAACCAAGAAAACCTGCTTCGTAAATATCTGGGTTAGTGGTAGCCTTGGCTGCAGTGATCACAATACTGTGGAGTTTGGGATCTGGCTGAGCACGCTGAAGGTTAGCACCAAGACAAAGGTTCTAGATTTCAGAAGAACAAACTTCAGCTCACTCAGAGCTCAGTTGGGAGGGAATCTGTGGGAAGCTTCCACAGAGGATAAAGGAGCTAGCGAGTGCTGGGAGATTTTCAAGAACGCTCTCCTGGAAGCGCAAAAACAGTTCATCCCCTTTAAAGGTAAGGGAAGTAGGAGGAGCGAGAGACCCCCTTGGCTTAACTGCAAGCTTCTGAGTCTACTCAAAACCAAAAGAGAAGTGTAACAGAGATGGAGAAGCAGACGGATAACCATTGAGAACTACAAGGGGGTGCAGAGGCACAGTTAGAAAAGCAAAAGCTCATCTCCAATTGAAATAGGCCAGAGATGTCAAAAACTACAAGAAAGGGTTCTTCAGGTGCATAAACAACAAGCAGAAACAGAAGGAAAATGTTGTCCTGCTGTTAAGCGGGAGAGGGAAATTAGTCGCCAACAATGCTGAAAAGGCAGAGGTTCTCAACACTTTCTTCACCTCTGTCTTTACCAGCACTGTTGAGCCCCAGGCCTTGGGAACAAAAATCCAGGTTGATGAAAACACAGACCCACCATCAGTGAAGGAAGAGTTGGTATGTGAACTACTACAGGAGCTTGACCCCTACAAATCGATGGGTCCTGACAATATCCACCTGAGGGTGTTAAGAGAGCTGGCTGATGTCATTGCGAGGCCGCTCTCCATAATCTTTGAGAAGTCGTGGAGATCGGGGGACATCCCAGAAGGCTTAATGTCACCCCCATCTACAAGAAGGAGGATCTCGAAATTGGATCTCAAAGGAGGATCCAGGAAATTATAGGCTCATCAGTCTTACTTCACTCCCCAGGAAGGTTATGGAACGAATCCTCCTGGGGGCTATCACAAGTCAAATGAAGCACATGATTGGGAAAAGCCAGCATGAATTCACCAGGGGCAAATCATGCTTGACAGACCTGATCACCTTCTATGATAAAGTAACCTGCTCGGTTGATGTGGGGCGAGCGGTGGACATTATCTACCTGGATTTCTCCAAGGCTTTCAATACAGTTTCCCACAGCCTCCTCCTAGAGAATCTGATACGTTATGGTCTAGACAAGTGGTCTCTGCAGTGGGTGGGGAACTGGATGATAGGCTGCATCCAGAGGGTGGTGGCAAATAGCTCCTTTTCAGACTGGCGACCTGTCACTAGTGGGGTCCTCCTGGGATCAATATTGGACCCAACGCTGTTTAATATCTTCATAAATGATCTGGAAGATGGGATCAAATGTACCCTAACCAAGTTTGCCGACGATACCACACTGAGTGGGGAAGTGGACGCTTTGGAAGGGAGAGCCACCCTGCAGGATGACCTGGATAGGCTGGATGAGTGGGCTAACAAGAACCTTATGAAGTTCGACAAGGACAAGTGTAAGGTCTTGCACCTGGGAAAACAAAATAAAAGAGTGCAGCACAGGCTGGGATCTACACGGCTGGGCAGCAGCTCTGTGAAAATGGACCCGAGGGTCCTGGTGGACAAGCAGCTCAATATGAGTGAACAGTGTGCTGTTGCTGTGACAAAGAAAGCCAACAGGATGCTGGGTTGCATCAACAAGGGCATCACCAGCAGAGATAAAGATGTCATTATCCAACTCTACTCAGCACTTGTCACGCCACACCTGGAATAATGTGTTCACTTTTGGTCACCACTATACAAAAAAGATGTGGACAGGCTGGAGAGGGTCCAGAGAAGGGCCGCAAAGATGACCGAAGGACTGGGAAGCCTGCCGCATGAGGAAAAGCTGAGAGAACAGGGTTTGTTCAGCCTGGAGAAAAGGTGGCTCAGGGGAGACCTTATCACCAGTATTTAAAGGGTGGCTACACAGAAGACAGAGATTCCCTTTTTACAAGGTATCACATGGAAAAGATGAGAGGTAATGGGTACAAGTTACTCCTGTGGAGATTCCGGTTGGACACTAGGGGAAAATTTTTCACAATGAGAATAATCAGCCACTAGAATAGCATCCCCAGGGAAACGGTGGATTCCCCAGCACTGGACACTTTTAAGATTCGGCTGGATAGCATGCTGGGACATCTAGTCTAGATCATGCTTTGCCTAGAATGGTTGGACCAGATGATCCTTGAGGTCCCTTCCAACCTGGGATTCTACGATTCTGTGACTGTCTGAGAAGCCAGGTCTGTTGGGAGGTGATGGGATTCACCTGACCAAGTGGGGCAAGAGTGTCTTTGCCAACAAGCTGGCCAGACTTATAAGGAGGGCTTTAAACTGGATTTAGTGGGGAAAGGGGATGGAGTTTTGAGCACCAGACAAGAGCCGAGGGCTGCTGATGGATTGGGAATCGACAGGGAAACACTTGAGAAATGCCACAAAGAAATTAGGGCATGTTCCTCTAAAAAAGTGACATGGTCAATAGGCCCACTAAAGTGCCTCTATAACGATGCACGCAGCATGGGTAACAAACAGGAGGGCTTGGAAGCCATTGTGCAGCTGGAAAGCTATGATCTAATAGCTATTGCTGAAATGTGGTGGGACAAACTGCATGCCTGGAGTGCTGCAATCGATGACTATAAACTGTTCAAAAGGGACAGGCAATGAAGGAGCGGGGGGGGGGGTGTGGTGGTGTCTGTGTAAAAAGATGGATTGACTGCACAGAGCTGCCTTTGAAAAACAGCATTGAACAGGTTGAGAGCTTATGGATAAAAATAAGGGAACAGCCAACAAAGGAAACCTTGTGGTTGGTGTTTACTACAGGCCGCCTGATCAAGGGGAGGATGTTGATGAAGCATTTGCATCCTTACTTCGACTACAGGAAGCATCACACTTGCAGGCTCTGATCCTCCTGGGGCACATCAATCACCCTGACACTGGAAATCTCTCTTCCACATCTCTCAGGACCCTGAACCTCAAGGCAGGGGGGACTGGGGGAATGGAGTCCCTCCCATCATAGGAGAAGAGCAGGTTCGAGACCACCTGAGGAACCCGAACATACACACGTCCATGGGACCCAACGAGATGCATGCCAGGGACCTGAGGGAATTGGCTGATATAGTTGCCGAGTCACTCTACATTATATTTTAAAAGTCATAGCAGTCAGGAGGACCCTGGGAACTACCAACCAGTCGGCCTCACCTCCGTGCCTGGTAAGATCATGGAGCAGATCCTCCTGGAAGATATGTCGAGGCATACGGATGACAGGGAGGTGATTAGAGACAGCCAACATGGCTTCAGCAAGGGCAGATCGTGCCTGACTAATCCAGTGGCCTTCTACGATGGAGTGACTGCATCGGTGGACAAGGGAAGAGCTATGGATGTCATCTACCTGGACTTCTATAAGGCCTTTGATGAGGTCCTCCACAACATTCTTGCTGCTAAATTGGAGAAATATGGGTTTGATCAATGGACTGTTAGATGGATAAGAAACTGGCTGGATGGCCACGTCCAAAGAGTTACAGTCAATGGCTCAATGTCCAAATGGAAACCAGTGATGAGTGGTGCCCCTCAGAGGTCCGTATTGGGACCAGTACTGTTTAATATCTTGATGAACGACATAGCAGGATTGAGTGCACCCTCAGCAAGTTTGCAGATGACACCAAGCTATGTGGTGCGGTCGACATGCTGGACGGAAGGGATGCCATCCAGAAGGACCTTGACACACTTGAGAGGTGGGCAATCCCAGGCACAGCTACAGGTTGGGCGGAGAAGTGATTCAGAGCAGCCCTGCGGAGAAGGACTTGGGGGTGTTGGTCAATGAGAATCCGAACATGAGCTGGCTTCAGTGTGCGCTCGCTCCAATTGAAATAGGCCAGAGATGTCAAAAACTACAAGAAAGGGTTCTTCAGGTACATAAACAACAAGCAGAAACAGAAGGAAAATACTGTCCTGCTGTTAAGCGGGAGAGGGAAATTAGTCGCCAACAATGCTGAAACCGTGTCCCGGGGCTGCATCAAAAGAAGCGTGACCAGCAAGCAGGTCAAAGGAGGTGATCCTGCCCCTCTACTCTGCCCTCGTGAGTCCTCACTTGGAGTACTGTGTACAGTTCTGGTGTCCCCAACATAAGAAGGACATGGAGCTGTTGGAGCGAGTCTAGAGGAGGGCCACGAGGATGATAAGGGGGCTGGAGCACCTCCCGTATGAAGACAGGCTGAGAGAGTTGGGGCTGTTCAGCCTGGAGAAGAGAAGGCTGCGTGGAGACCTCATAGCAGCCTTCCAGTATCTGAAGGGAGCCTACGAGGATGCCAGAGAGGGACTCTTCATCAGGGACTGGAGCGATAGGACAAGGGGTTATGGGTTCAAACTTAAACAGGGGAAGTTTAGGTTAGATATAAGGAAGATGTTCTATACAGTGAGGGTGGTGAGGCACTGGAACAGGTTGCCCAAAGAAGCGGTAAATGCTCCATCCCTGGCAGTGTTCAAGGCCAGGTTGGACAGGGCCTTGGGCAACATGGTCTAGTGTGAGGTGTCCCTGCCCGTGGCAGGGGGGTTGGAACTAGGTGATCTTAAGGTCCTTTCCAACCCTAACCAGTCTACGATTCTATGATTCTATGAGTGATGCAGTTGATTTGCTAGAGGGAAGGGATGGCATCCAGAGGGACCTTGAGAGGCTTGAGGAGTGGGCCCATGCGAACCTCATGAAGTTCAACAAGGCCAAGTGCAAGGTCTTGCACATGGGTCGGGGCAGTTCCCAGTATCAATACAGGCTGGGGATGAAGGGATTGAGAGCATCCCTATGGAGAAGGAATCAGGAATACTGGTGGACAAGAAAATTGGACACGAGCTGGCAATGTGCACCTGTAGCCCAGAAAGCCAATTGCATCCTGGGCTGCATAGAAGGAAGCGTGACCAGCAGGTCAATTCTGCTCCTCTACTCCACTCTCGTGAGACCCTCACCTGGAGTACTGCCTCCAGCTCTGGCACATCCAGTTCTGTTAGAGCGGGTCCAGAGGAGGTCCACGATAATGATCCGAGGGCTGGAATACCTCTCCTATGAGGAAAGGCTGTGAGAGTTGGGGTTGTTCAGCCTGGAGAAGAGAAGGCTCTGAGAAGACCTTATTGCAGCCTTTCAATATATAAAGGGGGCAGAGAGAAACTTTTTACCAGGGTCTGTAGTGACAGGACAAGGGGCAACGGTTTTAAACTGAAAGAGGGTAGATTCAGATTTAGATTTAGGGCTCCAGAGCATATCTGAAATGCTTGTACACCAACTCATGCAGTATGAGAAACAAACAGGATGAACTGGAAGCTCTGGTTAGTTCCCGGAACTATGATATCATTGCTATTAGTGAGACTTGGTGGAATGAGTTCCACAATTGGAGTGCTGGGATGACGGAGAGCTACAGGCTGTTCAGGAGGGACAGGCAGGACAGGTGAGGTGGAGGTGTCGCACTATACTTAGGGGAGAGGTTTGATCGTACGGCCCTTACAGTTAGCGGTGATGTGGTGGAGAGCCTCTGGGTGAGGATTAGGGGGATGGAAAACAAAGGACATGTTGTAGTGGGCGTCTACTACCAATCACCCAGCCAGGATGTAAGCACCGATGAGTTATTCTATAGGCAATTAGGATAAATCTCTGAATTGGTAGCCCTTGTCCTTATGAGAGACTCCAACTTCCCAGACATCAACTGGGAATATCATACTGCTGTGATGAGCAGGTCCTGGAAATTCTTGAGGCTTGTGGGAGATAACGTCTTGTCACAGGTACCAACACAGTGAGCCAACTAGGAAAGATGCCCTCCTAGACTTGTCGTTTGTGAATAGAGAAGGACTGGCGGGAGATGTGATGGTAGGTAGCTGTCTTGGCCACAGTGATCATGAAATGGTTGAGTTGAAAATTTTCAGTGTAATAAGAGAAAAGGACAGCAGAGTTGCTGTGCTGGACTTCAGGAGAGAAAACTTTAATCTATTCAGAGAGCTACTGATGAAGAAAAAGCAGAGGCATTCAATGCTTTTTTTGCATCAGTCTTTAATAATACGGATAGGCCTTGGGCTGCCCAGTCCCCTGAGTTGGAGGATCATGAGTGCAGGAACAGTGACTTTCCATTTGAGGACACTGAAATTGTAAGGGACCGGCTGTATCAGTTGAACGTTCACAAATCCATGGGGCCTGATGGGATTAATCCCAGAGTACTGAAGGAGCTAGAGGATGTTACGGCTGGACCCCTCTTGATCATCTACCAAAGGAGTCTGGGGAGGTCCCTGCTGACTGGAAGCCAGCCAATGTTATTCCAATTTACAAGAAGTGTGTGAGGGAAGACCTAGGAAACTACAGACCTGTTAGTTAGTCTAACCTCAGTTCCTGGAAAAATTATGGAGAAGATCATACTGGATGCTACTGAAAAGCATTTAAAGAACAATGCAATCATCAGGCACAGTCAACATGGGTTCACAAAGGGAAAGTCCTGTCTAACTAATTTGATATCCTTCTATGATAAGGTCACCCACCTAGTAGATGAAGGAAAGGAGGTCTTTCTGGATTTTAGTGAGGCTTTTGATATTGTCCCTCACAGCATCCTTCTGGACAAGTTGTCCAACTGTGGGATGAGCAGTATAATCCTTGTAAATACTAAGTTTTATATCCTTTCTGTGGACCAAACAATAATCACTTGATAAAGCTGGATTAATATTTTAAGACATAGAGCCTCAGCTATCTTTGTAGCTAGCAAAGCTATTTTTGATACTGTAAATGACACCTTTTGCCATGGTGACTTCAAGTGTAATCACAGAACCACAGAATAGTTGAGGTTGGAAGGGATCTCCGGAGATTGTCTAGTCCAAACCCCTTCCCAACCCCCGCTCAAAGCAGGATCAACCAGAGCAAGTTGCTCAGGATATTGTTCAGTCAGGTTTTTAATATCTCCGAGGATGGAGACTCCACAACCTCTCTGGTCAACCTGGTCCAGTGTTTGACTACCCTTAGAGCAAAAAAATATTTTTCTTAAGTTCAAATGGAATTTCCTGTGTTTCAGTTTGTGCCCGTTCCCTCTTGTCCTGTCACTGAGGACCACTGAGAAGAGTTTAGCTCCATCTTCAATACACCCTCCCATCAGGTATTTAGAGACATTGATAAGATCCCTCCTGAGCCTTCTCTTTTCCAGGCTAAACAGTCCTGAGTCACCATCCTTAGAGGTATTTAAAAGACATGTAGATGTGGTGCTTAGGGACAAGGTTTAGTGGTGGACTTGGCAGTGTTAGGTTAACGGTTGGACTAGATGATCTTAAATGTCTTATCCAACTACAGTGATTGTCTGTTGCTGTCGTGGTTTGAGCCCAGCCGGTAACTCAGAACCACACAGCCGCTCGCTCACTCCCCCCCCCCCTTCTTCCTCCCCCGCTCCCGGAGGGATGGGGAGGAGAATGGGAAGAATGTAACTCCCACGGGTTGAGATAAGAGCAGTCCCGCAACTAAGGTATAATACAAAACCACTACTGCTACCACCAATGATAATAACAATTAGTGAAATAACAAGGGGAGAGGATACAATTGCTCACCACACGCCGACCGATACCCAGCCCGAACCGAGCAGTGATCTGGGCCTTCCGGGTAACTCCCCCCGGTTTATATACTGGGCATGACGTGCTGTGGTATGGAATACCCCTTTGGCCAGTTTGGGTCAGGTGTCCTGTCTCTGCTTCCGCCCGCCTTCCCCTCGTCCCTGGCAAAGCATGAGACTGAGAAAGTCCTTGGTTGGAATAAACATTACTTAGCAACAACTAAAAACATCAGTGTTATCAGCGTTGTTCCCAGGCTGAAAGTTAAAAAACACAGCACTGCACCAGCTACTAAGAAGGAGAAAAATGACTGCTATAGCTGAACCCTGGACAGTATCCACCCCTTATTCCATACCATTCACGTCATGCTCAGATCCCACATCTCTCAGCACACCATCGCCCCTGTCTCATATATACACATATATATACACCCACACCCACACACAGAGAAAGATATCATTCCCTAGTCCATGGACCAATCCCTGTAAAATTGCTGAACTCATCCAGTCCATGATGTCAGGCTCCATCTCTTGTAATAGTCTTTCAGGGCAGGAGGGATGGTGTGTAGTGTTGGGTTGTTGCCTGCTGATGATACCGCCAAACTCGTCTGGTCACTGCTGAGCTCATCTGGTTTCCTCAAAATTCATTCTTTGTTGAGGTGATGATCGGAGGGAAGTCAGGGTCAATGGCTGGCGACCTGAAGATATCTAGCTGGTGGGCTATAAAAGTGTTATAGAGCAGGCAACAGCATACAATTGAGTTCATTGGCTGTTTTCCCCCAAAATCAAATCCCCTTGAGGTACACATCGGACTTCCCCATCTTCCCGCATTACCCACCAAGTATATCCAGGTCCCTGAGCAAAAGCAATCCCACGAGAGGGTTTGCCTTTACCTGAAGCAGGAGTAACCCAGACTGTCTTCCCCAACAAATTCTTTATGTGCACCACAGGAACTTTATCCCCCTCTACAGTATGTAAAAGTTCTAATTGGGCTGGGCCAGCCCTGTTGGCAGATCCCCTCGTGTTGACCAACCAGGTGGCTTTTGGTAAATGTGTATCCCAGTGTTTGAAAGTCCCACCACCCATTGCTCTCAGGGTAGTTTTTAACAGCCCATTGTACCGTTCGATTTTCCCAGAGGCTGGTGCATGACAGGGGATGTGATATACCCACTCAATGCCATGCTCTTTGGCCCAAGTGTCTATGAGGTTGTTACGGAAATGAGTCCCATTGTCTGACTCGATTCTCTCTGGGGTGCCGTGTCGCCACAAGACTTGTTTCTCAAGGCCCAGGATAGTGTTCCGGGCAGTGGCGTGGAACACAGCGTATGTTTCCAGCCAGCCGGTGGTTGCTTCCACCATGGTAAGCACATAGCGATTGCCTTGGCAGGTCGGTGGGAGTGTGATATAGTCAATCTGCCAGGCCTCCCCATACTTGTACTTCAGCCATCGTCCTCCATACCAGAGAGGCTTTAACCGCTTGGCTTGCTTAATTGCAGCACATGTTTCACATTCGTGAATAACCTGGGCAATAGTGTCCATCGTTAAGTCCATCCCTCGATCCCGAGCCCATCTATATGTTGCATCTCTGCCTTGATGGCCTGAGCTGTCATGGGCCCACAGGGCTAAAAATAATTCACCCTTATGTTGCCAATCCAAGTCCATCTGAGCCACTTTAATCTTAGCAGCTTTATCCACTTGCTGGTTATTCTGGTGTTCCTCAGTGGCCCGACTCTTGGGTACATGAGCATCTATGTGGCGTACCTTCGCCACCAGGTTCTGCACCCGAGCAGCGATATCTTGCCACAATGCAGCAGCCCAGATGGGTTTACTTCTGCGTTGCCAGTTGCTCTGCTTCCATTGCTGCAACCACCCCCACAGGGCATTTCCCACCATCCATGAGTCAGTAGAGAGATAAAGTACTGGCCATTTTTCTCGTTCAGCAATGTCCAAGGCCAGCTGGATGGCTTTCACCTCTGCAAATTGACTCAATTCACCCTCTCCCTCAGCAGTTTCTGCAACTTGTCACAGGGGACTCCACACAGCTGCCTTCCATCTCAGATGCTTTCCCACAATACAGCAGGACCCATCAGTAAACAAGGCATATTGCTTTTCACTCTCTGACAGTTCATTATATGGTGGGGCCTCTTCAGCACGTGTCACCTCCTCTTCTAGTGACATCCCAAAATCTTTGCCCTCTGGCCAGTCCATGATGACTTCTAGAATTCCTGGATGACTGGGATTTCCTATTTGAGCTCGTTCTGTAATTAGTGCGGCCCACTTACTCCATGTAGCATCAGTTGCATGATGTGTAGAGGAGACCCTGCCTTTGAACATCCAGCCCAGCACAGGCAACCGGGGTGCCAGGAGGAGCTGCGCTTCAGTTCCAATCACTTCTGAGGCAGCTCGAACCCCTTCATAGGCTGCCAGTATCTCTTTTTCAGTGGGAGTATAGCTGGCCTCGGATCCTTTATATCCCCGACTCCAAAAGCCAAGGGGTCGACCTCGAATCTCCCCTGGAGCTTTCTGCCAGAGGCTCCAGGTAGGACCATTCTCCCCAGCTGCGGTATAGAGCACATTTTTCACATCTGGCCCGGCCCGGACTGGTCCAAGGGCTACTGCATGAACTATTTCTCGTTTAATTTGTTCAAAGGCTTGTTGTTGCTCAGGGCCCCATTTGAAATCATTCTTCTTCCGGGTCACGTGGTAGAGAGGGCTTACAATCAGACTGTAATTTGGGATGTGCATTCTCCAGAACCCCACAACACCTAAGAAAGCTTGTGTTTCTTTCTTGTTAGTTGGTGGAGACATTGCTGTTATCTTGTTGATCACGTCTGTGGGGATCTGGCGGCATCCATCTTGCCATTTTATTCCCCAAAATTGAATCTCCTGTGCAGGTCCCTTGACCTTATTCCGTTTTACGGCAAAACCGGCCTTCAGCAGGATTTGGATTATCTTCCTCCCTTTCTCAAAAACTTCTTCCGCTGTATCACCCCACACGATGATGTCATCAATGTATTGCAGGTGTTCTGGAGCTTGCCCCTGTTCCAGTGCAGTCTGGATCAATCCATGGCAGATGGTGGGGCTGTGTTTCCACCCCTGGGGCAGTCGGTTCCAAGTGTACTGGACGACCCTCCAAGTGAAAGCAAACTGTGGCCTGCATTCTGCTGCCAAAGGGATTGAGAAAAATGCATTGGCAATGTCAATTGTGGCATACCACTTGGCTGCCTTTGACTCCAGTTCATATTGAAGTTCTACCATGTCCGGTACGGCAGCACTCAATGGTGGCGTGACTTCGTTCAGGCCACGATAGTCTACTGTTAGTCTCCACTCTCCATTAGACTTTTGCACTGGCCATATGGGGCTATGAAAGGGTGAGGGGGTCCTGCTGATCACTCCTTGGCTCTCCAGTCTGCGGATCAGCTTACGGATGGGAATCAAGGAGTCTCGGTTGGTGCGATATTGCCGCCGGTGCACTGTTGTGGTCGCAATTGGCACTTGTTGTTCTTCGACCTTCAGCAACCCCACAACAGAAGAGAGACCGGGTAAGGTGGACAGCTGCTTAATTTCCTCTGTCTCCAAGGCAGCGATACCAAAAGCCCATCTATACCCTTTTGGGTCTTTGAAATACCCTCTCCTGAGATAGTCTATGCCAAGGATGCATGGAGCCCCTGGACCAGTCACAATGGGGTGCTTTTGCCACTTCCTCCCAGTCAGGCTGATTTCAGCTTCCAGCATAGTTAACGCTTGGGATCCTCCTGTCACTCCAGAAATATAATTGGGTTTCACCCCTTGATACCTTGATAGCATCAGAGTACACTGTGCACCGGTATCTACTAGAGCCTTATACTTCTGTGGGACTGATGTGCCAGGCCATCTGATCCACACAGTCCAGTAAAACCAGTTATCCCTCTCCTCCACCTGGCTGGAGGCAGGGCCCCTCTAATAGTGATCACAAAATTCTCCACTTCTGTCTTGTAGAAAGGGATTAGTATTCCTTATCACAGGAGCTGGAGTAAAATCAGCTCTTTCACTCCATCTGGGAAACTGCTCGCCAGAGACTGGAGCAGCAGCTTTCCTGGGAGGATCATCCTTGACCATTGTTCTCCTCTTCAGTTCACGCACCCGTTGCTCCAGAGCTGAAGTAGGTTTTCCATCCCACTTTCTCATGTCTTCTCCGTGATCCCGCAGGTAAAACCATAGGGTGGCCCGTGGCGTGTACCTCCTATATTTTCTTTCTCGAGCAGTAGGGCGCCTTCTGTTAATAGCTGAGACATAGGTTGGTACGCGTGGGGAGCTGCATAGATCGGATAAATCGTCTCTCAATTGTTTGAACTCCTGGGACAGTTTTTCCACAGCTGAAATGATGGAAGGGGTGAGATTGTCTTCGAACTCTTGGAGTTGACGAATCAGGCAATCCACTGTTGGTGATATTCCGTCATTCCAGGTCATTGATGCCAATGTGTGGGCATATGATGATGGCGCACTCCGTGTAAGTTTCCGCCACATGGGTCGTGTACATTCGACTTCATCTGGATCTACGGATGTGTTCCTGGAATCCGGCCTACGATAGATCATCTCTATAATGGCTGATTCCCTCAGGGACTGGATGCCTTTCTCTATCGTGGTCCAGTTGGCTGACCGATTCGTAATATCGTCTTTGTAGGGAAACCTTTCCTTCACAGCTGCCAGGAGCCGCCTCCAAAGACTGAGGGCTCGCTTCTCTCTTGCAATTGCTTTGTCAATTCCTCCTTCCTTAGCAAGTGATCCCAGCTGCTTGGCTTCCCTACCTTCTAGTTTGTGACCGTCGGCCCCATTGTCCCAGCACCGGAGCAACCAGGTGACAATGTGCTGCCCTGGAAGACGGGTGAAATCTTTTCGCATATTCCGCAGTTCGGTTGAGGTCCGGGGTCGAGAAGTGACCTCTTCTTCTTCTTCCTCTTCCTCTGACCCACGTAGTAGTAACTCTTGTTCAGATGCTGTTGCATGTAGTAATGGCATTGGGTCTTCATCTTTCTTCGCTTCGCGGGTTGCTCTTTGTGCCTCTTGTCTGCTTTTGCTTACAGGGGCAACAGACATTGTCACAAACTGGCCATTTGGTTTAGCTGCAGTGTTTGTCACTGTGGTTGGAGTGGCTGCAGTGTCTGCCACTAGGATTGGAGTGGTTGCAATGTCTATTGCTGGGGTTGGTGCAGCTGTTGTGCTTGGGAGTAGCTATATTGTCTGTTGCTGTCGGGGTTTGAGTAGCTATTGTGCTTGTCACTGGGGTTGGTGTAACTGCTGTATTTGAAGTTGGAGTAGTTGCGTTGTCTGTTGGGGTCAGGGTTTGAGTAGCTGTTGTGCTTGTCACTGGGGTTGATGTAGCTGCTGTACTTGGAGTAGCTGTGTTGACTGTTGTGGTCAGGGTCTGAGTAGCTGCTGTGCTTGTAGTTGGCATAGCTGCGTTGTCTGTTGCTTTGCCATCAGATCCAGAGACATTTTTTCCCCTTTGAAGGTGCTGGATAGTGTTGAGCAGGGCTCTGTAGGCATAGGCCAAGCCCCAGCACGTTGCCAAGATTTGTCCCTCTCTGGTATAACCAGGACGACAGCACACCTCGTTTAAGTGTTTTACTAGTTTTTCCGGATGTTGCACTTGTTCAGTGGTGAAGTTCCAAAGCACTGGAGAGGCCCACTGGCCTAGGTACTTGCCCATACTATCCCACGCACCCTGCCACTCATAACTGTCCAGCCTCAGGGAAAATCTCCTGGTGGTCCTCCTATATCGTCGTCTAACCCTAGACCAGATTCGAACCTGATACTGCTGAATTTTTGAGATTAAACGAAATAGGATGTTCCTACGACGGGATGGCCGTGGGTAAAACACACTCCGTATGTTTGCCAACATGCTGATCCCCAGCACAATCAGCAGGCAGGTTTCAAGGGTACTCAAAGGCCATCTAAAACCTTCAGAACTCTCAACTGCTGTTGCAAATAGGCTGGTGGGGGAGTGGGGGGTGAAAGAGAATGCTTCCTTCGTAAGTTTACCCCCCGAGGAGAAAAAAAAAGATATGCAATTGCGAAAATATTTCATTATATACCTCCCAATGTATAGAGGTGATGGCCACGCTGGAAGCACAAACCAGACCAGTTTCATGATCAATGAGTCTATTGTATTACAAGTCATTACCATGAAGTACAGTGAAACAAGAACCTTAGCCCAGGCCACCCAGCCGATAAACACTAAAACAGCAAATAGTGGCTGTAAGTAAGGTACAACATGCTGAAACTCTGAGATCAAGCGCAACAAGTCTGAGAGCCAAATAATCACCATTGTGACGAGTAGTAACAATGAATGCTTATCACAAATATGATTAAACACACTCTGGTCAGATCTGTCGTTATCTCAACCTTTCGAGCCCCACGTTGGGCGCCAAAAAGAACTGTCGTGGTTTGAGCCCAGCCGGTAACTCAGAACCACACAGCCGCTCGCTCACTCCCCCCCCCCTTCTTCCTCCCCCTGCTCCCGGAGGGATGGGGAGGAGAATGGGAAGAATGTAACTCCCACGGGTTGAGATAAGAGCAGTCCCGCAACTAAGGTATAATACAAAACCACTACTGCTACCACCAATGATAATAACGATTAGTGAAATAACAAGGGGAGAGGATACAATTGCTCACCACACGCCGACCGATACCCAGCCCGACCCGAGCAGTGATCTGGGCCTTCCGGGTAACTCCCCCCGGTTTATATACTGGGCATGACGTGCTGTGGTATGGAATACCCCTTTGGCCAGTTTGGGTCAGGTGTCCTGTCTCTGCTTCCTCCCGGCTTCCCCTCCTCCCTGGCAAAGCATGAGACTGAGAAAGTCCTTGGTTGGAATAAACATTACTTAGCAACAACTAAAAACATCGGTGTTATCAGCGTTGTTCCCAGGCTGAAAGTTAAAAAACACAGCACTGCACCAGCTACTAAGCAGGAGAAAAATGACTGCTATAGCTGAACCCAGGACAGATTCTATCCCAGCTCTCTTCAGTGTCTCCTCCTATGGGAGATGCTCTGATCCCTTCATCACTGCAGTGGCTCTTTGCTGAACTTGCTACAGTATGTCCATGTCTTTCTTGTACCGAGGAGACCAGAACTGGACACAGTACTCCAGGTGTGGCCTCACCAGCGCTGAGTAGAGAGAAAGGATCACCTCTCTCAACCTTCTGTCAACACTGTTCCTAATGCAGCTCGGGATACCATTGGCGTCCTTTGCTGCAAGGGCACGTTACTGGCTAACGTTCAGCTCGTTGTCCACCAGGACCCCCATGTTCTTCTCTGCAAAGCTGCTTTCCAGCCAGTCAGCCCCTAGCCTGTACTGGTGCATCATGTTATTCCTCCCCAGGGGCAGGACTTGGCATTTCCCTTTGTTGGACTGCATGAGGTTCCTGTCTGCCCATTTCTCCATCCTGTCAAGGTCCCTCTGAATGGCCCACCAGCCGTCTGGTCTATCAACCACTCCTCCCAATTCTGTATCATCTGCAAATTTGCTGAGGGTGCACTCTGCCACATTTTCCAGGTCATTAATGAAGTTGTTAAACAGTATTGGCCCAAGGATCAACCCCAGGGAAAACCACTAGAGGCTGGCCTCCATCTAGACTTTATGCTTCTGATCACAACCATCTGGTCCTGGCAGTTCAGACAGCCCACCTCACTGCCCACTTATCTAAATCTGTACTTTGTCAGCTTGTCTATGAGGATGTTATGGGAGACAGTGTTGAAAGCCTTGCTAAAGTCAAGATAAACAGCATCCGCTGCTCTCCCCTCATCCACCAAGCTAGTTGACTCATTGTAGAAGGCTTATCGTATTGGTGAGGCATGATTTCCCATTCCTAAATCCATGCCGATTCCTACCAAGAACCTTCTTTGGAAATGGCTTCCAGGATTCTTTTCTCCATCATCTTTCTGGGAATACAGGTGAGGCTGACCAGCCTGTAGTTCCCCAGATCCTCCTTCTTGCCTTTCTTGAAGATTGCTTTCTTCCAGTCCTTGGAAACCTTCCCTGATCACCATGACTGTTCAAAGATAACTGAGAGTGGCCTCGCGATGACATCAGCCAGCTCCCTAAGCATTCATGGGTGCATCCCATCAGGTCCCACGCACTTGTGCAGCTCCGATTTGTTCAAATGTTTCCCTAACTGGGTCCTCCTCTATTGAGGAGAATTATTCCTTGCTGCAGACTTTCCCTCTGGTCTCAGAGGCCTGGGATTCCTGAAGGCAATCCTTACCAGTAAAGACTCAGGTGCAGAAGGCACTCAGTACCTCGGCCTTTCCCATGTCCTATGTCATCAGGTTCCCTGCCCCGTTCAGCAGCAGGCCCACATTTTCTCTGGTCTTCATTTTGCTGCTGACGTACCTGGAGAAACCCTTAATGTTGCCCTTCACATCCCTTGCCAGTTTCAACTCCAGGTGGGCTTTGGCTTTCCTAACCCCATCTCTGCACACTTGGACAGTGTCTCTGCATTCCTCCTGGGTCACTTGCCCCTTTTTCCACCTCCTGTATGTTCAAGTTTAGTCAGGAGCTCCTTGTTCGTCTGTGCAGACCTTTGCTTTCTTTCCTGCTCATTGTGACGGACCATTCTTGAACTTGGAGGAGGTGACTGCTGATATATCAAACAGGTCTCCTAGACCCCCTCTGCTCTCCAGGACTATCTCCCATGGGATTCTTACAAGCAGGTCCCTGCACAGGCCAAAGTCTGCTCTCCTGAAGTCTGGAGTTGTGATCCTGCCATTTGCCTTGTTCCCTCCTCCCAGTATCATCAACTCTACCATCTCACAGTCAACGCAGCCCAGGCTGCCCCCTAACCTTCACATCACCAACCAATTTGTAAGAATTGTAAGAAAAGCTTCCTTGTTTGTAAGAACTGCGTCCAGCAGAGCGTCTCCCCTTCAGCCCTGTTTTGCTGATTACAAGCTCTCTCTTTTCCATAACACCCTGCACCCTTTGCTTGCCAACCCATTTCACCACTCCCTCGCTTGATTGTGGGTCGTCATCTCCCTCCCCTGTCATTTGAAGTTTAAAGTTCCCCTCACCAGGTTGGCCAGCCTGTTGGAAAAGATGGGTTTCCCCACTTGATTCCATTTCTCTAGCAGTCTTGAATCACAGAATCACAGAATTGTTAGGGCTGGAAGGGGCCTTTGGATATCATCTAGTCCAACCCCCCTGCCAAGAAAGGGCCACCTAGAGCAGGTTACACAGGAACGTGTCCAGGCGGGTTCCAAATGTCTCCAGAGATGGAGACTCCACAACCCACCTGGGCAGCCTGTTCCAGTGCTCTGACACCCTCAATGTAAAGAAGTTCTTCCTCACGTTGAGGTGAAACTTCTTGTGTTTTAGTTTATGGCCATTGCTCCTCGTCCTGTTGCTGGGCACCACTGGAAAGAGTCTGGTACCATCCTCCTGGCACCCGCCTTTGAGATATTTATATGCATTAATGAGATCTCCTCTCAGTCTCCTCTCCTCTAGGCTAAACAGGCCCAGCTCCTGCCATCTCTCCTCATAAGAGAGAGACTCCAGACCCCTGATCATCCTTGTGGCCCTCCGCTGGACCCTCTCCAGTAGCTCCTTGTCTTTCTCGTACTGAGGAGCCCAGAACTGGACACACTACTCCAGATGTGGCCTCACCAGGGTCGAGTAGAGGGGGAGGATCACCTCCCTCAACCTGCTGGCCACACTCCTCCTGATGCACCCCAGGATACTCTTGGCCCTCCTGGCCTCAAGGGCACACTGCAGGCTTATAGTCAACTTATCATCTACCAATATTCCCAGGTCCTTCTCAGCTGAACTGCTCTCTAGCAGGTCAGCCCGCAACCTGTACTGGTACTTGGGGTTCTTCCTCCCCAAGTGCAGTACCCTACACTTGCCCTTGTTGAACCTCATTAGGTTTGTCTCTGCCCAATTCTCCAGCCTATCAAGGTCCTGCTGAATGGGAGCACAGCCTTCAGGTGTATCAGCCACTCCCCCCAGCTTCATATCATCAGCAAACTTGCTGAGGGTACACTCTAGCCCTTCATCCAGGTCACCGATAAACAAGTTGAATAAGACCGGACCCAGTATTGATCCCTGGGGAACGACACTGACTACAGACCTCCAACTGGATTCTACTCTGCTCATCACGACCCTCTGAACTCTGCCATTCAGCCACTTGTTAATCCACCTCACTTCACTGTCCACTCATCTAACCCACATTTCCTAAGTTTACCTACGAGGATGTTATTGGAGACAGTGTCAAAAGCCTTGCTGAAGTTGAGGTAGATTACATCCACTGCTCTCCCCTCGTCGACCCATCTTGCCATGTCATCATAGAAGGCTATCACATTGGGCAAGCATGATTTCCCCTTCGTGAATCCATGCTGACTCCTCCTGATGACCTTCTTCTCTTCTACATGCTTGGTGATGACCTCCAGAATGACCTGTTCCATCACCTTTCCAGGGATGAGGCTGACTGGCCAGCACTTTCCCGGGTCCTCCTTCTTGCCCTTTTTGTACATCGGAGTAACATTGGCCTTCCTCCAGTCATCGGGCACCTCTCCCATTCTCTATGATTTTTCAAAGATGATGGAGAGTGGCAGGGCAACAACATCTGCCAGCTCCCTCAGCACCTGTGGGTGCATCCCATCAGGGCCCATGGATTTGTGGGTGTTAAGTCTGTCTAGCCTATCCTAACCCAGCCCTCTATGACCAGGGGGAAGTCTTCCTTTCTCTGGCCGCCTTCTCTTACCTCCAAGGTCTGGGACTCCTGAGAGCCGTCCTCATCAGTAAAGACTGAGGCAAAGAAGGCATTCAGTAGTTCCTCCTTCTCTGTGTCTTCCCTTACCAGGACACCCATCTGATTCAGCAGTGGCCCCACATTTTCCCTTATCTTCCTTTTGCTGCCAATATACTTGTAGTAGCCTTTCTTGTTGTCCTTGATGTCCTTTGCCAGACTCAATTCCAGGTGGGCCTTGGCCTTCCTTGTCGCATCCCTGCATACCCTGATGATATTCCTATAGTCCTCCCACTTGGCCTGTCCCTCTTGCCACATCCCATAAATTTCTTTCTTGAGTTTAAGATTTACTAGGAGCTCCCTGCTCATCCATGCAGGTCTCCTGCCCCCTTTGCCTGATTTCTTCATCATGGGGATACACTGGTCTTGGGCTTGGAGGAAGTGGTGCTTAAATATTGACTGGCTCTCTTGGACACCCTTCTCTTCTAGAGCCCTATCCAACGTGATTCCTCTAAGTAGGTGTTTGAAGAGGCTGAAGTTAGCTCTCCGGAAGTTTAGGGTTCTAGTCCTGCTTACTGTTGTGCTTTCCCCCACGCAGGATCCTGAGTTCCACCATCTCGTGATCGCTTCAGCCCCAGCTGCCCCCAACCTTTACGTCTTCAACCAGTCCCTCCTGTTTTGTTAGTACGAGGTCCAGCAACACACCTCTCCTTGTTGACTCCTCCAGCACTTGCATCAAAAAGTAATCTTCAATGATCTGCAGGAACTTCCTGGACTGTGTGTGCTGGGCCATGTTATCCCTCCAACAAATATCAGGGTGGTTGAAGTCCCCCAGGAGAACCAGGGCCTGTGACCACGAGGCTATTTCCAGCTGCCCATAGAAAGCCTCATCAACTTCCTCCTTCTGATCAGGTGGCCTATAGTAAACACCCACAACAGTGTCCCCCATATTGGCCTGTCCCTTAATTCTCAGCCATAAACTCTCAACTCGTTTGTCTGTCCCTGGGTAGAGCTTGATACATTCCAGTTGCTCTCTCACATAAAGAGCAACTTCGCTACCTCGCCTCTCTGACCTGTCCTTTCTAAAAAGTACAGTCCTTAAAGGAGGGTCCTCATGGTCATAAAATACAAAGACCGATTGTCATTGCCAGCTGGGCAACCAACTGTTGACCCACAGGATCCTTCCATTCCTCCTCAAGCCCTTGCTTCTCACTGGAAAGATCAAAGAGAACACTACCTGGGCCCCCATGCCCTCAGCTATTGCCTCCAGATGCATGTAGTCGCACTTGGTATGCTCCAGGTCTCCTCTGGCAGTATAGAATCATAGAATCATAGAATCGTTAGGGTTGGAAAGGACCTTAAGATCATCTAGTTCCAACACCCCTGCCATGGGCAGGGACACCTCACACTAAACCATGTCGCCCAAGGCTCTGTCCAACCTGGCCTTGAACACTGCCAGGGATGGAGCATTCACAACTTCCTTGGGCAACCCATTCCAGTGCCTCACCACCCTCACAGTAAAGAACTTCTTCCTTATATCTAACCTAAACTTCCCCTGTTTAAGTTTGAAGCCATTACCCCGGTCCTACCACTACAGTCCCTAACGAAGAGTCCCTCCCCAGCATCCTTATAGGCCCCCTTCAGGTACTGGAAGGCTGCTATGAGGTCTCCACACAGCCTTCTCTTCTCCAGGCTGAACAGCCCCAACTCTCTCAGCCTGTCTTCGTACGGGAGGTGCTCCAGCCCCCTGATCATCCTCGTGGCCCTCCTCTGGACTTGCTCCAACAGCTCCATGTCCTTTTTATGTTGAGGACACCAGAACTGTACACAGTACTCCAAGCGAGGTCTCACAAGAGCAGAGTAGAGGGGCAGGATCACCCCATTCGACCTGCTGGTCACGCTTCTTTTGATGCAGCCCAGGATACGGTTGGCTTTCTGGGCTGTGAGCGCACACTGCCGGCTCATGTTCAGTTTCTCATCAACCAACACCCCCAAGTCCTTCTCTGGAGGGCTGCTCTGAATCTCTTCTCCACCCAACCTGTAGCTGTGAATACTGGGATTGCCCCCACCCAGGTGTAGGACCTTACACTTGGCTTGGTTAAACTTCATAAGGTTGGCATTGGCCCACCTCACAAGCGTGTCAAGGTCCCTCTGGATGGCATCCCTTCCCTCCAGTGTCTCAACCGAACCACACAGCTTGGTGTCGTCGGCAAACTTGCTGAGGGCGCACTCAATCCCACTGTCCATGTCGCTGACAAAGATGTTGAACAGGACCGGTCCCAACACCGATCCCTGAGGGACACCACTCGTTACAGTTTTCCAACTGGACATCGAGCCGTTGACCACAACTCTCTGCCTGCGGCCATCGAGCCAGTTCTTTATCCACTGAGTGGTCCATCTATCAAATTGATGTCTCTCCAATTTAGAGACAAGGATGTTAGTGCCCATGTGAAGATTTGCAAGGAGTAAAAATCTGAGTGTCGGACAAACCTCGGAGGTATCTCCACAGCATCCTGGATCCAACCCCCAGCAAGCAGTGAACCTCCCAACACAGCAGGTCAGGTCAGCCCCACCCCTACAGCATCCCCTCCCGCTATTATCACTTGCCACTTCCTTCTGGTGCTGCTGCATGGCTCAGGCTTAGCTAGCTCAGATGCTTCATTGGACAGAGTTCCCAGACCCTCATCTGCTGCGAGGGTACTGAACCTGTTCTTTAGTTGGAGATATGCACGTGGAGCAGGAGCCTTCTTCCTTTTGCCAGAAGTCATGAGGTTCCAGCCTTCGCCGTTTCCTAGCCCAATAAGCACAGACCACCTGATCCTCCTTCAATACAGGTGAGAGTTCAGGCTGCAGGGTCTTGAAAAAGATCCGGTTGATCTCTTTCTCACCATCTCTGATACTGCGCAGTCTGCTGACCTCTTCCTGCACCTCCTGCACACGGATCCTGCGCACGGATCCTGTACCACTGCACACCTTCGGCAGGCAAGGAAACTGTATCCCTCTGCCCCAGCCTCAGCAAGAGACCCCAGGCACTCACTGTGCTCTGAGAGCTACATCCTCCCTTGGGAGTTTGGTCTGGACATTATAGGGATAGTTGCTCCCATGGCTGGAGCAGATTAACACCATTGCTCGGGACATGGATGCTGTTCTCTGCAAAGTTTCTGGCCCACATGTAAGCAAAGTGCTGCATCTGTTAGCTATGCTGTAAGAAGCAACTCAGGAAAATATCTGCAAGTACTGCTTTGTAGAAATACCCCATCATAGGCAGGTTTCTAGGTTTCTTTTTTTCTGGATAATCAGAAAGGTACCAACAGCAACTGGCCAAGAAAAAAGAGAAAATGTGTTTAATTTAGTAAGGATATAAACTGATCAGTCTATTTTTATGAGTTTCATCATTTTTCTTCTCCTGATTTTCAGTATTGGGGGGGGGGGGGGGGGGGGGATATCCCCAAAACCTACTCGGTGATGTAACTTCCATAAAAGAATGTCGTGGTTTAAGCCCAGCCAGTAACTCAGAACCACGCAGCTGCTTGCTCACTCCCCCCCTTCTTCCCCCCTGCTCCCGGAGGGATGGGGAGGAGAATCAAAAGAATGTAAATCCCACAGACTGAGATAAGAACAGTCCAGTGACTAAGGTATAATACAAAAATACTACTACCACCACCAATAATAATAATGATAAGGGAAATAACAAGGGGAGAGAATATAAAACTAAAAGGGGAAAAGGAAAAGAAAAACAATAAACACAAGTGATGCACAATACAATTGCTCACCACCTGCCGACTGATACCCAGCCCGACCCGAGCAGCGATCTGGGCCTTCCGGGTATCTCCCCCCAGTTTATACACTGGGCATGACGTGCTGTGGTATGGAATACCCCTTTGGCTAGTTTGGGTCAGGTGTCCTGTCTTTGCTTCCTCCCGGCTTCTTCTGCCCCTCCTCACTGGCAGAGCATGAGAGACTGAAAAGTCCTTGATCAGAGTAAGCAATACTTAGCAACAACTAAAAACAGTGGTGTGTTATCAGCGTCGTTCTCAGACTAAAGTCGAAAACACAGCACTGCACCAGCTACTAAGAAGGAAAAAAATGACTGCTACAGCTGAACCCAGGTCAAAGAAATACGCAGTGAGGAAAAACTTTCTGAAAAAACAAACTCTAAGTAAAATTTGGTCAGTTGAAATTTTTGTGAAAACTTTTTAGTGCCCACAAAATGACAAACTACTGTGTAGGAAAAAGCCAAATTTCTTTGTTTAAAAATAAGTCAAACACTCTATACCTGAGTTGGGAGCAAAGTTCATTATTATCTAATGATTCTAGCAAAAAACCAGAGCCACTGTGTATTACTGGCAAGAGATCCTTTCCCCTGAGAATGGCCTTTTTACCTCCTCACAAGTGACAGGATAGACAGTAACAAACTTGTTTGGGAGTTCCTAATCCAGGCAGAGAAGTTACATTCAACGTATTTTTTCACATTGTATTTCAAAAATTACAAGTACTGGAAAGACTGCAAAATCCTGTTGTTTGCGAGATTTGTGTAGGAGAGAGATTTCAGATGAGAACCCAAGCTTTCTGAATGCTTATACAAAAATAAATGTTCTTCCTGTAACTGTTTTTGCTACATCATTTCACGTGTGTTTAGTAACACTTTATAAACTATCAGAATGAACTTAGGCCTTTTGTTTCTCACCAGATTGTTCTTAAGAGTCTCTGGAAGAGGTTTTTGGCAATTTTGGTGATAGTCAGATGAACTTGAAGAATGTTTGGAGCGTGTAGGTGCTTAGGCTTTTGGTAACGGCTGGGTGTGTTAACCACTATTTACAGGACAGAGGACAGCAAATTTTTTTAATTTAATGTATCATTTTCAGAGCTCATTAGAAATTTGTGACCTCAAATTTGATGCATCACTGTCCACTAATAATACAGCGTTTAGCTAGAAAGAGGGAATATTATTTCTTTAGAAAAAAAATAATATTTTCTTCAAAAGACTAAATATTGTTGACACATTATTTACAGTACTCCTTTGACTTTTTCTTATTCTGCAGGTAAAAAATTAACATGAGTGAATGCTTAGTTAGTGCATACAAAAAATGTTTATGTAAAAGCATAAGTGGGTTAGATGGTTGACAGTGCAAAAGAGCATTCATTCTTTGCCTGGAAACCTCACTTAAAAAAAAAAAAAAGAGACAAAAAAGCCTGTTCCACGGAGCTAATACAGAAGTTTTAGAAATCCAAATCAATTTTCAGATGAGCATCCACATTAGGGGGCAGTTACATAAACTAGGTATCACTACAAATTTGAAGAAAAGGATGCTGCAAAAAATAAAATATTTCTTTCTTTTTAAGCAAATTGGCTAACTTTGCTAGCGGAAGTTCTTAATTACAGGATTCATCAATTATTCAAGTTGAAAAATGGCATTTCTCATATTAGGTGACTTCCATTAACCGTTAACCGTTAACTCTACCAAACATGGTGTTTTGCGTCATAAACAAAAGCCAGTCTTTACTTGGACTGCTTCTTCTTAGATGTAGTGGGGTAAAAAAAAAAAACCAACAAAAACCAACACACTTAAAGATAATATGATTTCCCTTTTCTAGTTTTTTCTTCCTTCATTACTGTAGCAGCATTCATTCTCCACCACCAAGATTTCACAGCACAGAGAGCAATCCTACCTTCTGTTAGTTAAACACATTCTTATATACTGCTTATTGAACACTGCACATCATTGCATTTTGTTCTTCAGAACTAAAATAAACAGCATGCTGGCAATGGTTCAGGGTACTTTGAGCTTACTTGAGGAAACTGCGGGATTGCAATAATTGCCATTCCCTGCAGGGTTTTGCTCTTTAAAAGCAAAAGCATTTACATTGAAGGTGGAAAATTCATGATGGAAGTTTTCAGGAGATTACTGATGTACCTGGAGGAATGCCAAAATGAATTTTCACTGCTGATCATAAGTTTCTTGAAAGGGTCCTAGGTGGTCAGGTCTGTTAAATCAGAAACTAAATAATTGTTACATAACATAGAATCCAAGAATAATTCAGGTTGGAAGGGACCTCAGGAGGTCTCAAGTCCAACCTCCTGCTCAAAGCGTGGTCGACGCTGAATTCAGACAGTTTGCTCAGGGCTTTACCCAGTTGGGTCTTGAAAACATCTAAGGACAGAAACTACACAAACCTCTCTGGGCAACCAGTTGCACTGCTTAACTGCCCTCCTGGGTTGTTTGTGCTCTGCTTTGTTGTCCCTCTAGCAGATATTGGGGTTGTTCAAGTCTTTCATGAGAATCAGAGCCTGTGAACATGAGGCTTATTCCAGTTGCCTGAAGAAGACCTTTACATGGCAAGGTCTTGGTAGAGGTGGGAGGTGCAGGGATGGCTTCTATGAGAAGATACCAGAAGCTGCCCCCATGTCGGAAAGAGCCAGTTTCAGCCGGCTCCGAGATGGACCTGCCGCTGGCCAAAGTCTGAGTCAACCGGAGACATTGGTAGCGCCTCTGTGATAACATATTTAGGAAAGGATAATAACGGCTGCAAAACAGCAGCTGTGAGAGAAGCGTGAGAATATATGAGAGCGATAACTATGCCGGCACCAAGGTCACGGAAGAAGGAGGGGGAGGATGTGCTCCAGGTGCTGGAGCAGAGAATCCCCTGCAGGCCATGGTGAAGACCATGGTGAAGCACATAGAATCATAGAATCAAAGAATCATAGAATAGTAAGGGTTGGAAAGGACCTTAAGATCATCTAGTTCCAACACCCCTGCCATGGGCAGGGACACCTCGCACTAAACCATGTGGTCCAAGGCTCTGTCCAACCTGGCCTTGAACACCACCAGGGATGGAGCATCCACAACCTCCCTGGGCAACCCATTCCAGTGCTTCACCTCCCTCACAGTAAAGAACTTCTTCCTTATATGTAATTTAAACTTCCCCTGTTTAAGTTTGAACCCATTACCCCTTGTCCTACCACTACAGTCCCTAAGGAAGAGTCCCTCCCCAGCAGCCTTATAGACCCCCTTCAGATACTGGAAGGCTGCTATGAGGTCTCCACGCAGCCTTCTCTTCTCCAGGCTGAACAGCCCCAACTCTCTCAGCCTGTCTTCATAAGGGAGGTGCTCCAGCCCCCTTATCATCCTCGTGGCCCTCCTCTAGACTCACTCCAACAGCTCCATGTCCTTTTTATGTTGAGGACACCAGAACTGTACACAGTACTCCAAGTGAGGTCTCACGAGAGCAGAGTAGAGGGGCAGGATCACCTCCTTCGACCTGCTGGTCACGCTTCTTTTGATGCAGCCCAGGATACGGTTGGCTTTCTGGGCTGCAAGCGCACACTGCTGGCTCATGTTAAGCTTCTCATCAACCAACACCCCCAAGTCCTTCTCTGCAGGGCTGCTCTGAATCTCTTCTCCACCCAACCTGTAGCTGTGAATACTGGGATTGCCCCCACCCAGGAGTAGGACCTTACACTTGGCTTGGTTAAACTTCATAAGGTTGGCATTGGCCCACCTCACAAGCGTGTCAAGGTCCCTCTGGATGGCATCCCTTCCCTCCAGCGTCTCAACTGAACCACACAGCTTGGTGTCGTCGGCAAAGTGGCTGAGGGCGCACTCAATCCCACTGTCCATGTCGCCGACAAAGATGTTGAACAGGACCGGTCCCAACACCGATCCCTGAGGGACACCACTCGTTACAGGTTTCCAACTGGACATTGAGCCGTTGACCACAACTCTTTGCGTGTGGCCATCGAGCCAGTTCTTTATCCACCGAGTGGTCCATCTATCAAATTGATGTCTCTCCAATTTAGAGACAAGGATGTTGTGTGGGACAGTGTCGAATGCTTTGCACAAGTCCAGGTAGATGACGTCAACTGCTCTGCCCCTGTCTATCAGTTCCGTGGCTCCATCATAGAAGGCCACCAAATTGGTCAGGCAGGATTTCCCCTTAGTGAAACCATGTTGGCTGTCACCAACCACCTTGTTGTTTTTCAGGTGCCTTAGCATGTTTTCCAGGAGAAACTGTTCCAAGATTTTGCCAGGCACGGAGGTGAGACTGACTGGTCTGTAGTTTCCCGGGTCTTCCACCTTCCCCTTCTTGAAAATGGGGGTTATATTACCCTTCTTCCAGTCATCAGGAACTTCACCTGACTGCCAGGATTTTTGGAATATGATGGATAGTGGTTTAGCAACTTCATTCGCCAGCTCCTTCAGGACCCCCGGATGGATTTCATCAGGTCCCATGGACTTGTGCACTTTCAGGTTCTTAAGATGGTCTCGAACCTGATCCTCTCCTACAGTGGGCCTACGGTCTTCATTTTCACAGTCCCTGCATTAGCTTTCCAAGACTTTCGTGGTGTGGTCAGAGCATTTGCTAGTGAAGACTGAGGCAAAGAAGTCATTAAGAACCTCAGCCTTCTCCAAATCCATGGTAGCCAGTTCTCCCGATAGCTTCCGGAGAGGGCCCATATTGTCCCTAGTCTGTCTTTTATTTGCTATGTATCTATAGAATCCTTTCCTGTTATCTTTTACATCCCTTGCCAAACTTAATTCTAGCTGGGCCTTAGCTTTCCTAACCTGGTCCCTAGCTTCTCGGGCAATGCTCCTATATTCTTCCCAGGCTGCCTGTCCTCGCTTCCACCTTCTATAAGCTTCTTTTTTCCCCTCTAAGTTTCCTCAGCAGCTCCTTGTCCATCCATGGACATCTCCTGGCCCTCCTGCTGCACTTTTTTCTTGTCGGGATGCAACACTCCTGAGCATGTAGCAGGTGATCCTTGAATATCGACCAGCAGTCTTGGGCCCCCCTGCCCTCTAGGACTATATCCCATGGAACCTTACTAAGGAGGTTCCTGAAGAGGCCAAAGTCTGCTTTCTTGAAGTCCAGGGCAGTGAGCTTGCTGCATGCTCTTCTCACTGTCCTGAGGATCTCGAACTCTACCATCTCGTGATCAGTACAGCCAAGGCTGCCCTGGAGTGTCACATTTCCAACCAGTCCCTCCCTGTTGGTGAGCACAAGGTCAAGCATGGCACCTCTCCTTGTCGGCTCCTCTATTGCTTGAAAGAGGAAGTTGTCTTCCACACAATCAAGGAACCTCCTGGATTGCTTGTGCCTGGCCATACCATCCCTCCAACAGATGTCAGGATGGTTGAAGTCCCCCATGAGGACAAGGGCCTGTGAGCGTGAGGCTGCTCCTATCTGTCTGTAGAGCGCTTCATCCACAGAGTCCTCTTGATCAGGCGGCCTGTAACAGATCCCCACCATAATGTCCCCCATTGCTGTTTTCCCTTTGATCCTGACCCACAAACACTCTGTTACCTCATCACCCATCCCCAGACAGAGTTCCATACTCTCTAGCCTATCACTGACATAGATAGCAACGCCCCCTCCCCATCTGCCTGGCCTGTCTTTTCTAAACAGCCTGTAACCTTCCATTCCGACACTCCAGTCATAGGAGCCATCCCACCATGTTTCTGTGATACCAATGACATCATATTCCCATAGCCTTTCACACATCTCTAATTCCTCTTGCTTGTTCCCCATACTACAGGCGTTTGTATAGAGGCACCTTAGCCGAGCTCCAAATGAAGCCGACTCAGTGGCTGGGGCAGCTGAAACATCTCTGCATCGCTCCAAGCACTTGTTACAGGTGCTGGCAACTGACTGGGAGTGTTGGGATGGATCAATGCTCCCCTCCCCCAACACATCTAGTTTAAAGCTTTCTTGACCAGCCTGGCAAGCCTCCTACCAAAACAGCTCTTCCCCTTCTTTGTCAGACCAGCTCCACCAGCCTCCAGTAGACCTGGCCTGCCAAATGGAGCCCCATGTTCTAAATAGCCAACATTCTCACCCTGCAGCCCATGGAGCCGCTCCACCATGTGGAGCAGGTGGGTGTGCCCTGAAGGAAGCTGCAGCCTATGGAGAGCTCATGATAGAGTAGGCTCCTGGCAGGAACAGTGGCCCCGTGGAGAGGAGCCCACGCTGGAGCAGGTTTTCTGGCAGGACCTGTGACCCAGTGGGGAGACCCACACTGGAGCAGTCTGTTCTGAAGGACTGCACCCTGTGGAAGGGACCCATGCTGGAGCAGTTCGTGAAGAAGTAAAGCCTGTGGGAAGGACCCACGTTGGAGAAGTTTGTGGAGGACTGTCTCACGTGGGTGGGGCCCCATACTGGAGCAGGGGAAGAGCTTGAGGAGGAAGGAGAGGCAAAGACAACATGTGATGAACTGACTGCAACCCCCATTCCTCATCCCCCTGCACCACTCAGAGGGAAGAGGTAGAAGAGTTGGGAGTGAACTTGAGCCTGGGAAGAAGCGGGGGGGGGAGGGGGGGGAGAGTGTTTTCAGATTTGTTCCTATTCCTCATTATCCTAGTCTGTTTAATTGGCAATACATTAAATTATTTTCCCCAAGCCAAGTCTGTTTTGCCTGTGACAGTAATTGCTGAATGATCTCCTTGTCCTTATCTCAACCCATGAGCTTTTCATCACATTTTTCTCCCCTGTTCTGTTGAGAAGGGGGAGTGATAGAGTAGTTTGTCGGGCACCTGTCAGCCAGCCAAGGCCAACCCACTACGAGACTTCATCTACTTCTTCCTGATCAGCCAGTCTGTATCAGATACTCACACCATCACCCACGTTGGTATGTCATCTAACCCGGACCCTCATCCTTCCCTAGGCAAAGCTCCATGCATTCCAGGTCCTCTTTCATATAGAGCATCTTCTTGTCTTGTTTTCCATAAAGATTCCGTATCCATCCATTGCAGCACTCCAGTTGTATGAGACATCCCACAATATCTCTCTGATCCCTGAGATCGTAGCCCTGCAAATGCTCACAGATGTCTAATTCCTCTTGGTTTTCCCCAAGTTGTGTGCATAGGTGTGCAGGCACTTCAAAGAGGCACCCAATCGTACCATTTTCTCCAAAAGGGCATGGAAGCTTTACCATAATGCTGATCTCCTGACACTTCCTATGCATGTGCTTGAAGTTTTGTTGATTACAAGGACCCTCCTGCTTATCCCACATCCTTTGCTTGCCCATTTGGTCTATGACTTTCTCACTTGACTGTTGTTCGTCACTTCCCCATCATTCCTAGCATAAAGCTCTCCTTACCAGGTTGTCCAGCCTGTTGGCAAAGCTGTTTGTGCCCCACTAGGTCATGTGGATCCTGTCTCTCCCTAGCAGTCCTCCATCCTCAAAGAAGATCCCATGGCCATAGTGGCACAAAGTCTAGTTGGAGGCCAGTAAATAGCGGTGTACCCCAGGGGTCAATACTGGATCCAATACTGTTCAATGTCTTCATTAGTGATCTGGATGATGGGGCAGAGTGTATCCTCAGCAAGTTGGCTGATGACACAAAACTGTGAAGAGTGGCCAATACATCACAGGGTTGCGCTGCCATCCAGAGGGACCTTGACAAGATGGAGAAATGGGCTGACAGGATCCTCATGTACGTCAACAAGGAGGAGTGCCAAGCCATGCCCCTGGGGAGGAACAGTCCCATGCACCGATACATGCCAGAGGGGGCAGCCAGCTGGAAAACAGCTTTACAGAAAAGGACCTGGGGGTCCTGGTAGACACCAAGTTTAACATGAGCCAGCAGTGTGCCCTTGCCACAGAGGGCTAATGCTATCCAGGGCTGCATTAGGAAAAGTATTGCCAGTAGGTCCAGGTAGGTAACCCTTCCCCTTTATTCAGCGTCATTTGTGTACTGTGCACCTAGAGTCCTGTGTCCGGTTCTGGGTTCCCCAGTACAAGAGAGACATACGGGCCATGAGTTGGCACTGCTTAACTGTCCTCAAGGTGAAAATAATTTATCAAGTTAGGACCTCTCTTTTTTAAGTTCATACCCGGTGTCTATTACCTTCCTGCTGTGCATCGTTGTGAAGAGTCTGACTCTGTCTTTGTGAAACCTTGCAGATATTGAAAGGCTTCTATTAGTTCTCCCCTAAACTTTCTCTTTTTCAGGCTGAACACACCTAGTTCCCTCAGCCTCTCCTCATAAGGTATTTGCTCCAGCCCCCAACCATGTCAGTGGCCCTCTACTGGACTTGCTTCTGTGTATCAACAAACATCCTTTGTGTATTGAGAGGGATCCAAACCTAGACTGGATACATCTCTTAGCCAATAAATGCAGTAGATCTTGGTGTAGAATATTTAGATACTGAGGATGCAAAAGGTTTCAAGAGACGTACCTTGCCATCTTTTTAATTTTATTTTTATTCTTTAACATTTAGGTGCCTTGACTCAAGCCATTCGCAATTTTGCAAAAAGCCTTGAGGGTTGGCTTTCCACTGCCATGAACAATATTCCACAGAGAATGATACAAACCAAGGTAAACAAAGTTTACTGCAGTTTTCTTCACTTTATGTAATTGTACACTAGGTGTCATTTAAGATCTAAAAGTAGCAGCATTTTAACTTTTATGCTAAATGTCATATTTAGGTTGAACTTCAAACATGAAGCATGGGATTAGAAATAACTTTGCTTGCCAAAAAAAAAAAAATCAACAGGAAAAACTGTACTTGTTCCATTATACGTGAATTGCAATATCTGAGGGCTCATAAATTAATACATTAATTTTAAAATTAAAATAGATTAAATAGAAGACCTGCTGATAATACAATGTGTTAGGATAAATGGATTTCTTCATAGGTTGCTGCTGTAAGTGCCTTTGCCCAGACTTTGAGAAGATACACATCTCTTAATCACCTGGCTCAGGCAGCTCGGGCTGTGCTTCAAAACACTTCTCAGATCAACCAGATGCTCAGTGATCTCAACCGTGTTGATTTTGCCAATGTACAGGTACCTGTGGCTTTAAAAAACAGACTTTAAAAAAAAATTGTTTCCCTCAAAAACTTTGATTTTTGTTGTTAGTTTTTATTATTCCACCAAGAAAGCGGGAACATTTTGCTGATTTTTATATATGCAGTGATTCAGTTGAAACTTTTGAGCTTGCACTTTGGCTGTAAGGAAAATAAAACCTCTGAACCATTATGTATTTCCTTTTTCTCTGAAGGCTTATCTTTCAGATCATGCATTCTGCCAATTTTTATTTAATGAAGATGAAAGTGTAGAGTACACGTGTTCTTAGAATGAACAGCATGAATAATGCCTGAAGATGAAATCTTGGATAATAGCATAGCTTCTGATCTTCCCTAAAAAAAATTGATCATACAGCACTATTTCTAGTATAGATTGCTTCATTACATTTATTTTTATTTCACAGATAATACCATTGGTATTAATACTTTCCTTAATTGTTTGTGTTTACATTTCCAGACTTTCCTAAGTAACTGGTTAGAACTAGTTTCCAGTTATCTGTAAAACATCAATTTATTATTTTTTCATTAGGTTTAGAAAAAGGTTTCCCTTTTACCTCTTTCTTCTCCTTAGAAGAAACAACATTTTTTTCCTCCTGTTGCTCAACTAACTGACATGGCCCAGATTACTGGTAGTCATACATTTGTCTTCTTTCATGAACAAACATTTTAACACATTTTATCTTAACAGAAGTTCAGAAGTTCACTAGCAACAGTTAAATTCTTTTTGCTTGTTGTCAAAGACCTTTGAATAAATAAAATTTAACACAGATATAGTTATATAGCATAATGGTGTGTAAATTACCTAAGATTAGTATGTGACAAATATATGGTATATTAAATATTGTTCTGTGGTAAGATATAGGGTCTATAAATGTTGAGATGTTAACTTGGCGTGTGATAGCTGAAGTTTAAGAATATGGCCTATATTAAGCCGATATTGGTTTTCTCTAAGTTCCATTTAACAGAAGTGTCCTATTGGTCTTATTTAAACTTTAAAATATAATCACATTTAATGTTAATAGTGTGAATTGCTGATTATTGTACATGGACTGTGTTTGTCCAATTATGTGCTATTTATATTACTCATTGAGCAATGTGTAATATATTGCAGTCTATGGATAAACAAAACAATAACTTTTTGCATAGAAAACAAAGCTCTTTTTAAGTGAGGTGATTAAAAAATATCGCAGAAATTGTACTTGGTCTTAACTCCTTCAAATAAATAGGAACCATGGTACTTTGGTTTCTTGATTACTCTTTATTTCTTATTCTCTCAACTTCCATTTGACTGCCCTTTCCATTCCTTGTTCCTGTAGTCCCAAGCATGTCAATTCCTGAAAATTTTTACTAGAAAAATTACAAAAGAAGTTGAAAATTCTTTCATGAAAATTAATATGGAACATTGCAATGTATTTGTGCTTTTTCCCATTGTATTTTTGTGTGCGTATACTTTATTTGATGCCCATTTTTATACTTTGGGTTCCTTACTCTCATTTTCTTCCAACAAAATTAAGAGAGACATGAAAATAAAAATACTCATTAGTTTGCCTAATAAGTGTATTTCATCCTTTTCATTTAAATGTTCAGTCTTTAAGAATAATTTACATTTTGTGGTTTGCTTTCATGTTTGCCATGTGTTGTAACAGGAACAGGCTTCCTGGGTGTGTCAGTGTGATGACAATATGGTTCAAAGACTAGAAACAGATTTCAAGGTGACTCTTCAGCAGCAGAGCACTCTGGAGCAGTGGGCTGCCTGGCTTGATAATGTAATGATGCAAGCATTGAAACCGTATGAAGGAAGACCCAGCTTTCCTAAAGCAGCACGGCAATTTCTTTTAAAATGGTCTTTCTACAGGTAGTTCTTAATAGTCTTCTAAATTATTTTAGCTATTTTATTAGTTGCTGAACTGTATGCTGCAATAATGTTGACAAAATTAATATCAGACAATAGTTTCCAAGAAATTAAGAGCCTCCCCCCCAAAAAAGATTAGTGTTGTCAACGTTAAACACAGGGCTATGTACAACTCAGCAGAGGATGAAATGATCCTCGTAGATTTGATTTGATTGTAGATTTGATTCCTGATTTGGAAGCATGCTATGAAACATTTTGGATTGAATAGCTATACAGTTGTAAAGCCAATGTTCTTAATACTATTTATTAAATTATCATGGCTTCTATTTGTATTACATAGGGAAAAAATATGTTTAATGTGCAAAAAGAACATAAAGCGATAGTCCATGTCATCTGCTACTGTATCAGTTATCATAGTAAAGCTAGGGTTTTTTTTCAAAATGGTACATTGTAGCATCTACTTTCTGAGGATATCATACTGTCCTGGTTTCAGCTGGGACAGAGTTTTCATCCACAATCTGCATTTTTCTATTAGAAGGTGTACACAAACTTATTTAAATTTACAAGTTTAAAAATCATATCGATTAAAAACTTTGGACTAGGAATGTGAGCACAACAGACACAATATTTTGAAAGACTGCTTCATTTAAAATTAAATAATATTAATACAATTTTATTATTTAAAATTTTAACAAAGAACTTCCTTTCACTAAGGTCAGTTTTTACATGCACTCACATATTGGTAATTGTGCATATATCAAAACAGAACCCTTCCTGTCTTTTTGAAAATTTAGCTTCTAGTTGTGTAATGTGGTCTCCAACCATGCTTTCAGAAAATAATTGTCTTCCCCGGACATTTCTTTCTGAAGACACAATAAATCCGCTGTTTGTGGATAGCATTACTTTAAAAAATATTATTCTTGAAGTGCATATTCCATATGAATAAATTAATAAAGAATTCTGATTTTTTTTTTTCCTCCATATTTAAATAGCTCAATGGTGATTCGAGATTTAACCTTACGCAGTGCTGCTAGCTTTGGCTCTTTTCATCTGATCCGCTTGCTTTATGATGAGTACATGTTTTACTTAGTAGAACATCGTGTTGCTCAGGCAACAGGAGAGACACCTATCGCAGTTATGGGAGAGGTAAGATAATATGCAAGACAATGGATTGGTGAATTCAGTGATCAATTTGGATATGCATCTACGTTTTTAACATTTACATGGAGCTATGGGATATTTTGTAATATAACTGTTGCAGATTGAGTTGCAAATACATTGACATCTTCAAATTTGGGTTATATACCTTAATCCATGTTTCCTTGGCTGATTGCTTTTCAGAGTACTAAAACCACAATTGCTTCTAACACTGATTCTCTGCAAACGAGATTGCTCAAAAAAAAAAAAAAAAAAAAAGCAGATCAACCTGCTGGGTAGAAACCTTTTTTGAGTTCTGGAAAACTAAATATTTTAAATGAAAATAAAAAAGGAACAGAATCATACAAAACTTGCTTTCGGGGATTTGCTTACTCATATTTACACATACTTGAAATTCCAATACAAATATTTAGACAAATGGGTAGTCCCACTGACTTCAGAAGGCTGGTTCACATGAAGAAGTTAGTTTTGCTTCAATGGCACTGTTCACATGTATTGCTTGTACGTGGCAAGGCTGGGGGGCGGGGGGAGGTGGGGACAGGGCAGGGGCTGCAGGGGTGGCCTCTCTGAGAAGAGGTATGGGATTGCCCTGTGCCAGACACAGCCAGTTCTAGCCGGCTTGGCAATGGACCCACCACAGGCCAAAGCTGATCCAATCAGCAAACTTTCAGATACCTCTGTGAAAATATATTTAAGAAAGGGCAGAAAACACCAGACAGGCACAGGAGGAGGGAATAAAAAGAGAGTGAGAAACAGCAGAGGGAACATCAAGGTCAGAGCAGTAGGAGATGATCCATGGTGGAGCAGATATTCCCTGCAGCCTGTGGAGAACCTCCAGAGCAGAGGGATATTCCCAAAGGAACTGCAGCCTGTAGAGAACCAGAGGAAAAGTGTGAGAAGGAAGGAGCAGCAGCGAAAAAACACTATGTACTGACCACAAGGCCTCACTGAAGGGATTGAGTGTAACTTGCAACAGTAACATAGGGGGAAGAGAGGTGCTTGGAGTGAAGTCGAGCCTGGGAAAGGGGGAAGAAAGATGTTTTCCTGAAGTGTTTAAATGTTTTGTTCTTTTTCGCTTCCCACTACTCAAATCAGCAATTGGATATTTATTTTAATTGGCAATAAATTAAATTCCCTGTGTTTTCTTGCCTTTGACAGTAATTGGTAAGTGATCTCCCCGTCTTTATCTTCATCCACGAGCTTTCTCACTCCAGTTCTTCCTATTTTCTCCGCCATCCCTCTGGACAGGGGGTAGGGAAGTAAGCAAATGGCTGGATGAGTGCTTGGCTGTTAACCAGGGCCAACCGACAACATGCATGAAATGAAAGTAGCACAGAAGTACTTGCAGGATTGGACATTGCATATTTTCATGCTTATATTTCAATGTATTTCATTTAAAATAAACAGAGCAAAAGTCTCAATTCAGAACCACTGTGTCTTATATATGTCCATCGTATTTGCAAACTGAAGCTTACGTCAGACCTCTTTTTTACAGTAGCTCACCTAACCGTTAATTTTGTGTGGGTCGCTTAAGAATTCACATTATCTTAGGAGTTATCATCAAGGAACAGTACTTTTTAAGTGGTAGAAAATGGATAGATGTGAACATACGATTCTATGTGCTTTTTCATAGAGATGGGGAGTCTTGACTTAATTTGTAGTTTGATTGATATGGCATGCTTTAGAAAAAATAAATGACTGTTTCTGATTAGATATTTGATTAAACTCTGCCATTACATTTATAGCAAAGTATTGCAAAAATGTAGTATCGCTATGATCTTGTTTTCTTGACAGACACGGTATAGGTTAAATGTAATGTTTTTGGTGTACTGTGGGACTTCCTATAATGTTTTGATAAATTTAAGATGGATATGATCTTAGAGAGAAATTATGTCATCTAAAGCTTTGAGAGGTGAGAGGATAACAGGGAAGATGATGTAAATATTCATTAAATCTACGGCTTCTTGTATTTCTCTGCATTTACTGACTGTGGTTGAAATATAATAGGAAAGACTAAGGCTAGTTTGACAAACGCTTGAAGCCAGTATAAACTGGCTTTGCAGCTGAGAAAAGCACTCTGTCTTCTCCTCTCTCATCCCCTTAGCTTTGGACATTGATGCTGGCACAAGTACTCAGGCAGTCCTGTGGTTAACTGGATCAGAGAATTCATCCTGTGCAAAATAACCCCATTAAAATGGTGGGGTTTTTCCTTGGGTCAGTTCTGTCATGTGGTTCTTTGCATCGCCATGTGAACACTTAAGGCGAAAGGATGGGTATGGGGAGGCGAGGAGGGAGTATGTGTGAGGGAACCTGGAAGGATAGGGCTGCTGCTGCTTATGCTGGTTTAGTGTTCACTGAGGTTTTATCTTTCTGTATTTCTGAAAAGGACTGAATCAAGTATGGTTAGAAATATATTTATCTAAATATTGTACTCCTTTCATTTGAGATTCGCTCATCAAATTATGCTCTGCTGCTTCTCATTGAAAAGAAGGGTAGATGACTCAGACAAGGAAAGGGAGAAAGGAAGGTTGCATTTACTTGTGAGCAATTTTTCACTTTGTTATTTGTGTAAGTAAACTAGAATGTGCTGTAATGACCATAAACCCTACTTTCAGTGGTGCTGCTTATTTACTTTACATATAGTTTTGCTACACTATAACTGCCTTTAGTGAGACACCTTCTCAGAGGAACTTTTAAAGGAGCTTTTGATTAAAATATTGCAGTTTAAAAATGGACACTAGTCATATTTTCCAGCATTCTACATAAGAAATATCTCACTCAAAGCAACAAAGACCTTGACATAAGTCACCCAAAAAAGCAAAATCATATGTTCAAGTTTATATTCCATGGTTTTAATTGCTGAGGATTTTTTATTTTAATGTTAATTTCCTTAATATGAACAGGAATATGATGGGATGGAAAATGAAATGGTATACTATGGTTGTGACTGCAGTCACATGCATGTACTTTCATACTAGCCACAAACCATTGGAGCATAGTACTGGCTTCATCATAGATAATCTAAGGTCGTGTTTGTGTAGGACTGTGTCCACACTTTTTATTGTTTATTTTGCAGTTTGGTGATTTAAATTCTATATCCCCTGGAAATATGGATAAAGGTAAGCAGTCAAATCTCTCAAATGTACAGTTTTATATAGAACTAATGTGTCTCTTGGAGCAAAACAAGTTCTTATTTTTTGAAAATATAGTAAAGCAGAATCTAAATCTGTATCATAATTTATGTGTATATTACTATTATATGGGTACAATATGCTATACATGATACATAGTATATAATAATGACTAAATACTCTAGGTTCTTAATAGGAAACCTTTTTTAAAATGTTTATTGTTTACACAAGAAAATTTCAAAATTTCACCCAGAATTTAGCTGTATATCCTGGTGAGAGAGTTGAAGGGCATGGACAGTTGGAAAAAGAAAGATATGATGAGCATGTACATATATTGACATTTGTAGTGAATTAGGAGTTTGAGAAGTGAAGATGGCAAAATTGTATTCAAGCACTTGCCAAATAGCTTACTAATTGTTACTAAAGGATATAGTAAGAAATGAGTTTTTGTCCTCTTTGCAGATTGAAGGCTTGGTTTGTTCTCCATTCTTACACTGGTTGTATGATTTGGAGCAAGTCAACCCCTCTTCATTTCACTTTCCTTATCAGTAAAATGGGATAACATTAGAGAGGGTTCGTTATCCTATTTATCTGTAGTATTTATTGACTTTTCCCAATAAAATGTTGATCTTTCAGTTTCTATTTTATCAGGTTGCTACACTTCCCTGTGTTTTCATATTTCATGTTATTTGCAAAATGAAGACATTTGTGTTTAGATTTTTCCTTTTGTGCTATTTTTTTCTTGTTTGTTTTGGTTTTGCTTTGTTGGTTTTTTTTTTTGGGTTTTTTTGGTTTTTTTGGGTTTTTTTGTGCAGATGATGGCAGTGAAGTTGAAAGTGAAATAGAAGAAGAGCTGAATGAAAATGGAGAGCCACAAGCCAAGAGGGAGAAAACAGAACTAAACCAGGCATTTCAGGTGGGCTGCATGCAGCAGCCAATGCTTGAGAGTGGAGTAGAGCAGAGCCTCCTGAACCCGCTTCATAATGAGCACATTGTTACAAATTCTCAGACTATCAGACAGTGCAGCGCTACTGGAAATACATATACTGCAGTGTAATATTGAAGTGCCCACCCAATTACATTAGCACTGTTGATGCTGGACTTAAAAGGGGGAGGGGAATAGGTCTGAAAGTTGACTTATCAAATTTTAGCTGTGCTGAACATTACCTTTTATTGGAGTTCTGAAATGAAATGGGTATATGCATTTTGCCAGATGTTTAAAACAAATTTCTAAGCAAAATAATTTTGCATTGGTTACTCGATATTGAGTTTTCCTAGTTTTGAGTGTCAATGAAGATTTTTGCAAAGCTTTTAATGTTAATGCTTTTGTCCTCTTAAAATTAAAATATCTTTTTTTCATAATTTAAAAATATTTTAATGTTAATTATTTGTCATAATGATTTCATATACATAGGTTTTTAATTAGGTGCACTTCTGTGAAATATTAAAATAAATACTTTGACTTATACTGGAGGCATACTCATTTGACAGCAGATGCATCAAATTTGTTATAAAAGGTGCTTTTCATTGAACAGAACTAGAAGACACTATTTTGATGAAATTGTTAGCATTCAGGGGGTATTTTTATCATAATGTTGGAGGGTTGGGAAGATCTACTGTTTTCTTTCCCTAAGGAAGAAGTGTTTTCTCTGCATTTACAAATGCAGAATGAGTGATAGAATTGTAACAATGTGGAAATTTTTACATTGCAGGCATACCTAATTATCTGATCACCACGTAAACAATACAAACTTCCTTTAAAATCGACAGCTCCAGATTTTATTTACATGCCAGTTCCCCTGTTTTTTGAGAGTACTGATTCTATATTTGAGACCACTGCACAGATGTTATTGGTCGTTGAGTGGTACTGTAGTTGATGATAGGAACTGAACCAGAAAAGAAGTGACTTGATTATGCTGAACTGGACATGCAGGAAAAATTCCCTTTGGATGAATTTCTTCTATTCCAGGTCTTTTCCTACTACTAGTTCAATCTGCTGCTTTCATAAATGATAATTTATAGAATGTAAGGAATGTAGCAACCTGCATCATTTTCTTTTCAAAATATATTCCCTGATTATTAAAGTAAATTTAATTTTTTTGCAAAAAAGTAATAAGGTAGTGTAACTGGCACACCTCACTTGTACTTATTCCCAATTTGAATAGGTGGCTAGACGGACCGTTGCCATTTAAGAATGTACATCAGGGATCATTGTACCTCGGCTATTACATGGTGCCTTAAATAGAACTGAAGCTAAGATTTAGTATTTTTTGTTATTCTTAATAACTCTTGAAATTTATTCAACAAGGTGTGCCTGTCACTTTCAAATTTCTTAAGTATTATTAAGGGCAGGTTACATAGTCTTCAAAGAAATAAAAGGGGGTTTTATTCTTAAGTGATTTTAATATCCCTCTTAAAATTAATAATACAAATATTTTTTTCTTGTTTCTAGCTGAATTTCACTTTATTACAAATAAAATTTGCTTGGGAACTTGAAAAGCAAAACTAGCTTTAATACCAACTTCAAATGCTGTTAACAAAGTAAATGGACCCTAGTCATAAGCACGGCCATATATTTCTAAACCCTTGTCAGCTTTTAATTTTAAGAAGTCACACTAAATAAACGAGCAGGTACATAATGCAGCATATATTTTCAATTTCTATATGTGGTAGGGTGTCAGCCTGATGCTATGTTTTAATGATTACATCTTATAGTGATAGTTTATACAGTCCATATTAATTGACATTAAACATCTCTGATTTTTTCAAGCATTTTCATTATTTTTAAAGAAGACACATGGATTTGCTAAGCTAAAATAGTGAAAATATAAATAATTAAAAGCTAAAAAGTGAAGGAGAGAATAAAAAAATCAATTTTATAGAAAGAACTGTATAAAGAAATTTAGGAAGTTTCTTGTTTTATGTAGCATGACTGTGGATTGATTTTTTTTTTTTTTAATGTGTGAACACCATGTGAAATGAACAGTGTATTTTTAGCAAAGAAATTTGTTGCTACAGCTTTCATATGCTCCAAGAATGGTTACAGATCAACTAAGACATCCTAACATTTTTTGAGGTACAAAATTAAATGTAAATTACTTAGCAAAATTTGGAGGCCAACCCATCCTGCTCCATTCTACGTAGGCAAATTTACTACTGATGTCAGTAGATGCTGTTTGTCTTGGCAAAAAGTGCAAATGAGGTTAATACTCATTTATCTCTAAATTCACCTGTGCAATGAATCCTCATAGATTTTGTTCTCCCAAATATCACTGCATCCTGGTTTTTTCCCTTAGAAATCAGCATCCTTCACCAAAAATCCTAAAAAAATAACCTATTATAAATATTTACTACCATTTATTTTGCATTATAAGATTTTAACAAGTAAACTAAAATGAAATATTCAGCATTTTTCATTTTTAACTGTCCTGGGTTCAGCTGTAGCAGTTATTTTTCTCCTTCTTAGTAGCTGGTGCAGTGCTGTGTTTTCAACTTTAGCCTGAGAACAATGCTGATAACACATCAAGCTTTTTAGTTTTTGCTAAGTAATGTTTATTCCGATCAAGGACTTTCTCAGTCTCATGCTCTGCCAGGGAGGAGGGGAAGCTGGGAGGAAGCAGAGACAGGACACCTGACCCAAACTAGCCAAAGGGGTATTCCATACCACAGCATGTCATGCCCACTATATAAAGTGGGGGGAGTTACCCAGAAGGCCCAGATCTCTGCTCGGGTCAGGCTGGGTATCGGTCGGCGGGTGGTGAGCAATTGTATTCTCTCCCCTTGCTATTTCCCTTATCATTATTATTATTGGAGGTAGTAGTAGTGGTTTTGTATTATACCTTAGTTACTGGACTGCTCTTATCTCAACCCGTGGGAGTTACATTCTTTCAATTCTCCTCCCCATCCCTCCAGGAGCGGGGGAGGAAGAAGGGTGGGGAGTGAGCGAGCAGCTGCGTGGTTCTGAGTTGCCAGCTGGGCTTAAACCACGACAGTTCTTTGTACTTTAGTCTCAGAATAAAGTTGAAAACACAGCACTGCACCAGCTACTAAGAAGGTGAAAAATAACTGCTACAGCTGAACCTAGGACTTAAACATAGGGTGTCCTATGCTGTACTGATGGTCTGTATTGCCTGGTTTCAAATTTTTTGTGATGACAAACCTTAAATGTTTTCTTATCATTGCCCTTTTTTGGTAGAATGTTGGATTTGTTGTTGCTAAGAGAAAAGTATGGTTGTAACATGTAAATCTAGATTGCTAAGAAGAGGTGGGACCTGAATATCTTTCAATTGATATTTTGAATAGTTGATCACTGTTCATGTAGTGCAAAAAGAAAAAAACATACATGCATACAAAGATAGAAGGTATATCATGTATTTTAATAGCAGTTGGAATTATCCCTGATTCAGGTAACTGAATGGAGTTTGTATTTCTACACTTCTCAACTGATTATTCTTTCACATTTTTAAGTAATATTTTCCCCACTTTAGCAAACATTTAAAAGATTTAAGTTGCTGTAAGCTGATGCGTATACTTACAGGTATGAGATTTTTATGCTTTGCTTTTAAATTTACTGCAATTTTGATCAAACGTACACATATGAAACAATTTACACACTTTTTATATTAATAGTAAGGTATTGTTAATTATTTAAGAACAGAAATATGGATACCTCAGTCTAAATTATGTAGTGTGTAGTATATGGCTCAATTGCTACTCTGAAGCTTGCTTAACTCTTTTAGAGCTCTAAAGAGCTGTAGCAAACATCTACTGGCTAGACATAATAAGAGAAGGGCTCATATGATTTGTGGGTTTTACATGATCTTGATGTGAAATTAAAAATAATTATTTAAGAGACAATTCCCCTATTAGCACAAATAACTTGGCAAACCCTGTGGCGGAATGGGTATTGTTGAATTATATTTTCAAAAACACGGGGCCCAATTTTCACAAATTTTATAGTTATGAAAAGTTGTTGGTACATTTTCATATTTCTCATTGTAAGCCAGTTTAAAAAAAAAAAAAAACCTCTTTTCAGTTATCTATTTCTGTGGTTTATTATTGTACTATAGCATGCTTTGTGCACCTCCTTTTTTTAATGTTCCATTAAAAAATTTGGAGAATATTCTTCAAATTCTTTACTTGCAAAATGATGATGTACAGCATTTCTGCCTTTAGTTCACAAATGTGTAAAAAAATGTGCTGGTGTAATGTCACTGAGGAATGTATAGGTCTATAAAACATTTTAATTTAAACTGAAGCTTTTTTAAATGTCTGAAACAATGCTTCTGTTCAAAATATTTTCCATGAGGGAAGACCTGACCTGATATATTTGTGATTCTCACCAAATGATATCAGCATTGTTTAGAAAAACATATATATTAGTTAGAGCTACATTGCAGTCTAACTTAATTCATAGAGTGGTTTTACAAAATAATTACCTTTTATAGTAATGAAAAAGAATTGGTAAAAATTTAACTTTTTTAATAATGTAAGTATTTTTGGTACTTCATGCAACAGTGATTTCAGAGTTTAAAAAATTCAATTGAGAGATCAGTATAAATTTCTGAAAATTGCATCCTTGTCTGTAGAACTGGAAAACTATCATGTCTGTGGTTTAAAACCAGGTCAATTAATGTTATTCTAGTATCTTTGCTACTTTGGTGACAAAAAAGAAAAAAAAACCAAACAAAACCCCAACAAACCATGAGTAGAAGCATAAATGCAAAATGTTTAGTTTTAGCATTAGAAAATTAATTTAATATACTGCCTTACATCAACCCTTTGAGCATTGTAAGGATACACTTCTTAGGTAATTTAGTTAGACCACTGAAAATATTCTCTACATTTAAATAACTGATTGTCTTGCAGATTTTATTTTTATTTTTAATTTCTAAATCAAATACTTGCATACTAGACAAATTATTTTGTTCCAGAAGGCTCAATAGATTTAGGCGAAGTTAATGCCATCAACATGCTGTCTGGTACAAAACACTACTTCTGCTATTTTGTTTTCATAATTGCATAAATATCTGGAGAAATCAAATATTTGACAGACATAAGCCATTTACTTTAGATGCCTTTACAAGATGGAGGTTTAGGAAAAGAAATGTACTATTTTGAAAATCTATTCAGGGCAATATTAAAATACTCTAATACTGTAAATGAAAAACTTTAAAAATAAAACCAAAACTACTTAGTTAACAAGAGAATGAATTTTACAGAACCTTTGGTATGTTTGCAACCAAATTTTCTGCAGACTATCTGATAAAGAAACAAAAAAAAGGACTTTGTTGTATTCATATTACTTTTAGCATTCAGTCACTGTGATATGAACTAATGGGAAGACAGAGGTACATCCTCTGCAAGGATGCACTTTGGATGACTCTTATTATCAGAATTTAGAAAGAAAAAAAACCCAACAAACACTTAGAAATTGCACATGCCTTCTGCTGTGTTGAAAAAGTCCTTTGTTCTTACAAGTAGTACTTACCAGAACAAGGGAACAAGTTCAGAAGCGAGTTGTTGAAAATTATAGATATAAATACCACCATACTGAGCTTTTCTACTGGTTCCTGGCAATGAGCAACACAAGGTACAGACGTAGTTATTCAAATCTAGCTGAGTGAAAAAAAGTCTCATTACACCGTTTAGTGAAATTGCATCAATAGTATATTGCAAATAAGTTGTAAAGATTTTTAGTCAGTTAATGCAAATTCATGCATAATGAAAATGCAATACTCAAAGGGTTTTAATTTAACAACATTTTTATTCATAATTTATTGTAAATGCTTCCCAGTTTGCATGCCTTGAACATTGCTGCTAGTGATTTTATATGCCAGCAGACCTGAGTTTAATATACTCATTTCACTTAAGAAAAAATAAAAGCCACTTACAAAGTGACTGCCTGGTTTTTGTTTGAGGAAGATATGCCTTTTGTTTGATCATTTAAACTCTTTTGTTTTTTTCTGATTTTGTCTTCTTTTTTTTTTTTTCTTAAAAAGAATAAATAAACCCAGCAATTAAAATGTTGGGATTGGAAGCCCTGAGTAATTAAGCATTTGGGAAGAATTGTTGTTGTAAATTGATCATAAAGACTGAAATTCATTGTAGAGAAGAAAGTCCATAACAAGACCATGAGCAAACATCTTGCAAGAATTTTCAGCACTGGGTGAACTTTAAAAAAATAAATATTTTAAAATAATTATGACTGCAAATGGACAACCTCACCTTGATTGGTGTTTACCAGGGACCTAACCCAGTATCTTTTGACTCGCTGATATCAACAGGAGGGTTTTTTTCTTTTGGCTTGTTGTTTGGGTTTTTTTGTGGGGGTTTTGTGGGGTTAGGTTTTGGGGGGGTTGTTTTGGGGTTTTTTTAGCACAAAGAATTCTAAAGGGTTCCTAAATACATTGTTAAAGTTATTGGTTTTTATTTAAATATTAAATACATTAAATATCATATTAAAGTAATCCAATAAAGCAATTTAAAATGTCAGAAAAATATAATTTTATACCAAAGCAAGTTTCTCAACTGGAAATTTGGATTTACAGTAATAACCAATGAGGCTATTGAGTAAACTTGGAGTGCCTTTCAAACACTTGGGAAATTTTGCCTCAGGTGGTAAACTGTAAGTAGGTTAATTCTAAAGCTTGCCAATCGATAATTTTGTCATCACTCAGGGCTTTCTTACCTTCTAGGAAACTTACTTGGTTCCATTTATTTTCTACTGTATTTTTTTTAAAGTGCCATCATTTAAATTTCACTTCGTAAGTGGCAGATTACATTATTCAGTCCCACAGGCAAGAAATGTAATAACACTAAAAGAAATTGAACTTTTGTTTTCCTATTTACCGCATACATTATGTACATTAAGAAAGCAACTTTTTTGTAGACTGTACGTGTGAAAATGCAATGCTGTTTTGCAGTTTTTAAATTAGTTGAACACACTTTTTAATTATTTAAGGAAAACATCTTTACAGAGTAATTTGATAGGTTTTTTGTATGATGTATTTGATTTTGTAAATATGTATTTCCTGATGTGCTCTTTTTTTTTTTTTGTGAGAAGTGCTAAATCTTTTAGTATCTCATGTCCTCTCAAAATTGGGAGGAGCTAAATAATAGTTTGTGGGCAATTTGTATTGTGTACTGTACAAGAACTAGGAAACTTTTATAATTATAAAAATCTATATTAACTTTTAGTGTGTTGTTTGAAAATAATGACTGGAACATACTAAAGACAGTAGGATTTTTCTGAATATTTCAGACGTGAACTCAGGCTAGTTTTCTTGTGTTTTTCAAAACAAAATTGTGTATTGTCTTCTGAAATAAATAAATTTGTTTTCTCGTTACAAACATCTGGCATTTGAATTGTTTTGGGGTTTAGATAATTAAATATTTTAGATTGTAATACTATTGATTTTGAAAGAAAAATTATTTCAACATCTACCTTTTAAGTAAGACAGTTAATATTTATGTAGCAGTATTAGGAGTAAAAAACTAACACTGAGTGTTTCTCAGACTGCAAGAGACTATTAATTGAAGTGTCAACTTGATTAAATAGTTGTTCCTGCTTCCAGTTACTGCAGAATATGTTAATTTAAATATCAAGAATAATTTTCCATTCTAAATTTAGCTATCTAAAATAGGGTTGTTAAGAGCAAGAAGACTTTGGCATCTGGACTTCATTGCTGTTAATGTATGACCACCAAAGCCTACTACTGCAAGTTTTGCTTTGGTAAAGTTGTGAAAATATTTTCGGCATTAAATTCTTTCAGCGTACCTAATCTGAAAACAAAGAATAAAGTGTCTATCATATCAAGCGATGTTTCCTATGGATTTCTAACGTGTGTTCCAGACAGTGTGTTTTGCATCTAAAAATGCAGAATGCTATTTTAATTGGGGAAGACCCACCAAGTAACAGAATGCTAGAACATGAAAGTGAGCTTGGAATATCAGGATCGAAAGAGGTATTTCATATAAAGCTTGAAAAAAAGATAGTAAAGCTGCCTTCTAGAGCTCGAACTTATTTTGTTTGGGAAGTTCAGTTTATGAGCATTATAATCCACAGTTGCCTATCTCATAAAGTTTATGTCAACTAAGGTCCAAAAGCTTATTACCAATACAGTACTGTCTCCTGCAATGAATCCTAGAAGACAAGACTATAAATCTTTATGCCCTGACGACTAGCCAGATAGATGTTTACAAAATCCTCCTAATTGGTTTGAAGACTGAGACTTCCTGTCCTAGCTGGTGCTTTGGTTGAGACCGAGTGGGTTTAGTTCCAGCACACATCTGGTAGAGAAGGAGCTGTAAAAGACATCTTTCATCCTGACTGACAGTATTTGGTCATATTAGATTCTTTTTCAGCGAAAAAAATAATATTCAGGATTCAGCCTCTGTTATTGTTAATATTAATTAAAATAGCTTAATCATTTAAATAATAAATGGAAGTTTAGTTCAACCTCCCCACAATGCTGTAATATAGATCTCATAGCATACAATATGGCAGAAATGGTAGAAATTCAGGGAAACACAAGGTATTGTAAGAAGACGGAAGAATAAGATGGGTTACACTGTGCAGATTTTTCTGCACAGTGTTGATATTGTCAAGTATGTTACATTCTATAAAAAGTTATTTTAAATGTATTTAATTTGCCTCATGTCAGGCAATTGCTTCTTATTTGTACAAAGTCACAACAATCTGAACTGTGCCTAAAGTCATCACAAATATAAAGCCAATTATTATTCCACAAAGGAACCAAGGCAATCAAACCTTTATCTATTTTGGGCACTGTTACTACTATGCTAAAAAGAGTTGCTGGGTTGATTTGATGCTGTTCCAGATTTCACTAAATACCACTGTATGTATTCCTCCCTAATAACTGGATTAGCATAACAGTATTAAAAAAGAAAACAAAAAAACCCAACTTGACTACAATGTGGTGCTGTTGACAGTTTATTCTGAACACTTTTATGAACAGGAGTTCTGTACTGATACTTGGGGTTCTTCCTCCCCAAGCGCAGTACCCTACACTTGCCCTTGTTGAACCTCATTAGGTTTGTCTCTACCCAATTCTCCAGCCTATCAAGGTCCTGCTGAATGGGAGCACAGCCTTCAGGTGTATCAGCCACTCCCCCCAGCTTCATATCATCATAGTCTTCCTTACTGTGTTTACTGAATGACCTCAGTGCTTGTGCATGCTCGCAAGGTCCTAGTGCTGAGTTAGCAGTTGGTATGTCTTTGCTTCTGTTCTGTACCAGTCTCACTCCGCATTGGGCGCCACTCTGCTATGTTGAAGGATGGCATCCTTGGTCGTATTTACTGTCTCCTTAGTTGTTATCATCAGTCCCGTGATGTTCCTTCCCCTGTCAGCTGAATATTCCTTTCTCTCTATGTGTTACTAAGTTAGAACAGTTTGGTTTATTCTACTATGTTAAAGGCACACACACTATTGTTAGTTTAAAATTTAAGCCTACACCAGGAGGTGGCTGGTCTCTCGAGTAACAAGGGATAGGACAAGAAGTAACAGCCTCAAGCTGTGCTAGGGGAGGTTTAGACTGGATATTAGGAAAAATTTCTTCACCAAAAGGGTGGTCAGGTATTGGAACAGGCTTCCCAGGGAAGTGGTGGAATCACTGCCCCTGGAAGCATTCAGAAACCATGTAATGAGGCCCTTCATGATATGGTTTAGTGGTGGACTTGGCAGTCCTTGGTTAAAGGTTGGACTTGATGATCTTAAAGGTCTTTTCCAACCTAGTTGATTGTATGATTTGCATTTTTCCAGTCATTAGGAAACTTCTTTGACCACCACGACCTTTCACTATTGATAGAGCACAGCCTTTCAATAGCATCGGCCAGCTCCTTCAGCCCCTTTTGTATCCTGTGTGGTCCCATAGACTTGTATATGTCCAACTGGCTTGAGTGTTCTCTAACTGTATTGCTCTCTACTGTGGGTAATGCTTCACTCCCACAGACTGCTAGGAGGCTCAGGGGACTGAGAGGTCTTCGTGCAGTACTTGCTGGTGAAAACTGAAGTAAAAAAAAAAGGCACTGAATACCTCATCCTTTTCTATGCCATTGGTCACTAAGGTCTTCTGCCCCACTGAGTAACAGACTCACATTTTCTTTAACCTTCCTTTTGCTGCCATCATATCTATAGAAGCTCTTCTTTTTGGCCTTCATATCCCTTGCTAGTTCCAACTCCAGTTGAGCTTTGGTTTTCCTAACTCCATCCCTGCACACTTGGGCAATGTCTCTATGTTTCTCCTGGGAATCCCATCTCTGATTGTCTGCTCATATCTGCTGCATCTGCTTACAAACAGATTACACAAATACTGTATAAGCATTTGGGGCCCCTCTATTAGAATGTGTTCTCTAGGCAGAATCTAGATCTGCTAATGGGTTGTACCTAACATTTCCAAGCACCTATTTATCAAAAATAAATTAACTTTAGTGAAAGCAGAGGAATGATGTACTCATTACCTTCTTTCATGAATTACTGGTGGCAGAAGCATTTTTATAACCCTTGAGTTGTTAGAGAGGTGCACCAGTAGAAGCGTTGTGAATGGGAATAGCTGAATATAATATGCACTTTAGAAGGGTTCATGAACTGGTTCTTTGCAGAAATTGCAATTTGAGGTTGTGAGGAGAGACGACAATGGACCCTACACGATTCAATGTGAATCAAGCAGAAGCCACTTTATTGTTCCCACTATCCCTTTATATACAGAGTTTTCTATCTCTACATGTGGTCACGCACCCTTTGATTGGTAAAAGCTCTCTTGCACGAGGCAATCACGCAGCTCGGTAAGTGTCCTTATTGGATCACCTAATTCCTGGTGTTCTTCCCATGTATCCGACTGCAGATGTTTTCTTCCTCTTATCTTCTTCTTGGTATGCGGCTACGTGTTTAGAAGAAGCTCTCTGATGGCTGGTTCACATCCTCTTATCTTCTTCTTGGTATGCAGCTGCATGCTTAGAAGAGGCCCTCATATGGCTGGCTCATCACATGTCCACTGTCCTCCAAATAGAACCCCACAAGGTTGCATTGCCTTTCATGGATGTTCAAAGTCTGCACAAGCAGCTGCTATAACACCTCATTGATTCAAATGACAGACACAAAGAAGGGGATACATTGTGGGGCTTGTTATTGGCTGCAACACAGGCAGTTAAATTATAGGGCCCATGTGAATGGAAACACCATCAGCCCTAGATTGGAGGCCCATATTTCGTCAGTGAAAAGGGTTCACAGCTAGAATGGCATGGCCTGCTTTCCAGTATCGCGTTCATGGATCTTATTACCAGTTTTGGAATCACAGAAAAGAGACTTTTACCTAGCATTCCCAGCATGACACCAAATTAGTTTCAGATTCATAGCAAGTGGGAAGGATGTCACTTGTGTTAGGGATGGCCTAATCTGGTAGCCCAATAGAGGCAAGAGTGCTGCAGCTCCATGCTCCTAGGTCCAACCCGTAGGGAGGCTGAGCATGTAGTCCCATTAGGCACACACACAAACACACATATACAACACTATATATACACATACGTATACGTATACACATACACATACATATACATATATATATGTGTGGTGGACTAATTGGAACAAAATGGACACATGAGCTATCCAGGACTCATGTCAATAGCAAGAGTTTGAGTTAGGCCTCACGGCCTAGCATCAAGGTCATCTAAAGGACACTCACGGGGCAGAATGAGAAAGTTGGCTCAAGAAAAACAACTCCCGGATGTGGAATGCAAAACTTGGCAAACTTAAGGACTTATAAGGCCTTTGCGTGAACTGAAAGCTTTAGCCGATCATAAGCTGTATCTATGTGCGTGTCTTGTTAAGCTCAACCAATTAGGATTGTATAAGGTCCGCGTGGACACTCAGAGAGAATACATAAACAGCTATCTGGGCTTAATAAAGTGTCAGCATTTAATCATATTGGTCATTGTGCTGTCCGTTTATCTCCTGCAAATGGCGCCCGAACAGGGACCCTCTTGCTGTTGCTTTGACTGAGCGATGAGGACAGCTGAATAGGAGGGTGAGCGGGAAAGCCGACCGGAGTAGTTGCTGTCCCGGCAACTGTTTAAAGGAGTGCACTCAGTGAACTGCGATCCGAAGGACGCGAAGCCGCTCGAGGAGCGAAGCCACCAGGAGGGCGAAGCCATGACTGCCGTTGCAAAGACTAGCCGTGACTGCCGTCGCGAAAACTACAGAGGAAATCTCGCCTGAAGCAGGTGAGCAGTCGGGGAGGAGATGGGAGTCTCACTGTCTAAAGAAGAAGCAGCAGTAGTAAAGCTCCTCCAACATATCCTCTCTGAGAGAGGAATTAAACACGATGAGCTTGTGCTCCGAAAATTATTAATATGGTGCCGAGAGAACGGGTTCCCCCCAGATCCACAGGCTGCTTTTAAGGTCGAAACTTGGGAAAAGGTTGGGGAATGGTTATGGGATGCCGTAAGCGACGGCAACAAAGAAGCTAAGGGACTAACAACAACTTGGAAGCTGATTCTAACGACCCTTCAAGCGATGAGGGCAGTGCGATCAGCCGCTGCCGGAGCTTTTATAGCTTTACAGCCCCCATCATCTAAGATCAAAGTTTTCGATCGGCTCCCTGTCCCTTCCCCCGCTGCCCCGTCGGCATCTCCGATAGAGGACGAGATGGATCCCTGGAAAAACGAGGGGATGGAAGTGGATGAATCCTGGTCCGTACCGCTGCCTCCCGACCCCTGCATAGAAAAGCCACCCAGGGGAGAGCCGCCGCCTGTCCCGCCTGACCCATCTCACTCCAAGAGCCAGCCATCGCTTTTTCCACCTCTCCCTCCATCCATGCCTCCCCCACCAACGTCTCTGCACAAATCATCCACACTTGAGCCCCACAGGGAACCGGACTGGGCGCAGAAACTACTTCGAAAGTTGGAGGACTTAGAAAGAGATAAGATCGCTCGAGCAGAACACAGGGGGGAGGAGGAGGGCGCGATAGCAAGCTGCGGGAAGCTCCAGGGGTGGGGGGAGGCGAGAGGCGAAGCTGCGGAAAGCTCCAAGGGTGGGGGGAGGCGAGAGGCGAAGCTGCGGGAAGCTCCAGGGGGTGGGGGGAGGCGAGAGGCAAAACTGCTAAAACTGACGGGGACCCAACATGACAATGGAGAGGGATTATTCAGAATGTGTTAGTGGGGGAAAAAAAAAAAAAAAAAAAACCAAAAAAAGGAAAAAAATTGCAAAAGAATTTGCAAAAGGATAGAAAAAAGGGGGATTTGAGACAAGGAAGTACAAAATGCAATATAATCTTTTGTAAATAAGAAAATCTAGTTCTAAGTAACTTTAAGCTTGGTGGCTTTGTATATAACAACAAAACTTTCCAAACCTAAAAAAGGCCTGACCAAAAGAACACAATAAGGGTGCTTGTCTAAGATGAATCGTTGTAGCTGACATAGTTTTGGAACCTTATGACCTTCGCATAAAATTTATTGTAGCCAAAACAGGATTGTAGCTAAGGAGTAGCTGAAACTAAGCAGATGTTCAGGAGGTGATGTAGCAAAGTTAACTGATAAGTAGAAGGACAAGGAGAAATCACTCATTTATGCCAGCAGTGTTACCGAACTAATTAAGTTGGCAAGTTCTTAACGAGTTCTATGAATCAATTTGGCACTCCAGATGGGACACTCTCTGCTCAGCTGCAGGACCTGCTGAGAACAGGGCTCCCTAGGGCCCCCGGGGAATTTTCCCAGAGGGACCCCTTGACTCACTCGGATCACTGCAGGAGCAGACAAGGACCATCTTTAAGAAAGTATTCTTTTCTAAATATTGTTTTGTTTTGGTTAACATTCCATAAGTCGTAGGAGACGTCCTGCTCAGGAGTCTGTTTGAAGCTTGGATTTTGGTGGGTTAACCTTTTGTTTGGAGCCTTCTGTAAATCAAGATATAGAAATCTCGTAGGTAAAGGCATATACCCGGCTGCTAGCGCTCGATTGGTATACATTTGGATTTGTTTCTGTTTGTGACTTGCTGGTATTTGACCTAGTATTGTGGATTATCACAGTAATGATTTTGGTGTTGACGATATAATATGGTTAAGGCTGCACTGTATGTTGTGATTGTGTCATTAATAGTTGTTTGTCTAATTGGATTTTGTTTGTGTTTTAGGTATTGTAGTTGTGTGGAGTGTGTTTGTGGGATCCCTTGTGCGTGTGTGTGTAAAATTAATAATGGGATATCAACAGAGTGAAGTAATGTATGCAGATATGTTTTTCATGTTAAGAAACCAGCAGGAGTGGCAGAAGGAATGTGGAATTAAGAGAGCTCTGCCAGATCCCTCAATTTTAGCTTTGGAAAGGGACAGGAGCAATTAGAGAAAGGTCACATTAAACCGACCACAAGCCCTTGGAATACCCCAATTTTTACAACTCCAAAGAGAAGTGGCAAATGGTGCCTATTGCACGATCTGAGGAAAATTAATGAGGTCATGGAGGATATGGGGGCGTTACAGCCTGGATTACCCTCCCCAAATATGATTCCGAAAAATTGGGACATTTTAATTATCGCTTTAAGAGATTGCTTTTTTACCATTCCCCTGCATCCAGAAGATTATCAGAAATTCGCTTTTTCTGTACCGAGCGTAAACAAAAGTGAACCTATGAAAAGGTACCACTGGGTAGTGTTACCGCAGGGCATGAAAAATTCACCAGCCATGTGCCAGGTTTACGTGGCCTGGGCACTTACTCCGGTACGTGAAGCGCATCCAGACTTGCTTATTTATCATTACATGGATGACATTTTGATAGCCGGAAAACAGCTGAATGGAGACCAATTGATTGTTGAATTACAAAATGTGTTGCAGTCAAATGGGCTACAATTGGCCCCTGAAAAAATACAAAAACCAGAAGTATGGAAGTATCTTGGCTGGGAAATCGACAAAGCAGTTGTTCGACCTCAAAAGGTGGAACTCCGGATGGAGATCCACACCTTGAATGATGTACAAAAATTGTTAGGAGATTTAAACTGGGTGAGGACCTATGCAGTATTACCAATGAGGAGTTGGCACCTCTGCTGAGGTTACTCAGGGGAGGAGGTGGTGCAAACGCACCCCGGACATTGACAAATGAGGCCAAAGAGGCTTTGCAGCAGATTAGCATAAAAGTTAGTAAAGCCTACACCCATTGCTGGAACCCTGATTATGGGATAGGTTTAGCAATAATCAATAGTGAGCAGCACCCTTTTGCTGTAATACTGCAATGGATTCCTGGAAGAGATCCCTTATGGTTATTAGAGTGGGTGGTTTTATTGGCACAGTCAAAGCGGACAGTTACAACACGAATGGAGGCCCTAGCACAATTAATCATGAGGGGGTGAAATCGAATTTTTGAAATAGCAGGGAAAGAACCATCTTTTATCATAATACCTTTAGTGGCAGAATATTTAGCTTGGGCTTTGCGCCAGTGTATTTTATTGCAAGTAGCGTTGCTGGATTATTCGGGTGAAGTAAAGGTGCACTATCCACCACACAAGTTTTTTAGCGTACTACATTCCTGTCAAATAGAAGAGCGACCTAGATGCTCTGCACGACCGGTAGACAGTGCTACAGTCTTTACAGATGCAGGAGGAAGATCTCAAAAGGCTGCCATCACGTGGCAGGCCAACGGGCAATGGCATGATGTAGTTTTAACAGACTGTCAAGGCTCCACACAGCATTTGGAGTTGCGAGCCATGGTAGAAGTGTTTGCTTGATGGAAGACAACACCAGAAATGTTGTTTGTGATTCACTGTATGTAGTAGGAGTTGTATCATGTATAGAATGAGCATTGCTGAAAGAGATAAACGATGAGGTATTGTACAAACTATTTTGGAGGTTGTGGCTATTGCTGTCAGAAAGACAATGTGAATATTTTATCACCCATATTCAGAGTCACACAGGAATAATCGAAGGCTCAGCGGAAGGCAACCGGAGAGCCGACAAGCTGGTAGTGCCGCTATGGGCGGCTCCCTCAACGGACCGGTTCGCGCAAGCCAGATGGTCTCATGGTTTTTTCCACCAGTCAGCCAAAGTACTGCACCACCAATTCGGGCTGTCTGAATCAGATGCCCAGGGCATTGTCCAGTCATGCCCCGATTGTCAACAGTATACCGGAGGCTTGGCTCCTGGAGTCAATCCTCGTGGTACTGGACCCTTAGAAATTTGGCAAATGGATGTTACGCATGTCCCAGAATTCGGTAAACAAAAATATGTGCATGTCTGCTTGGATTGTTTTTCTCTTGCAGTTTGGGCTACAGCTCAGACTGGCGAATCTAGCAAACATGTGCAGCGTCACATGCGTTCGGCTATAGCGGCCCTTGGTGTGCCACGAGAAATCAAAACTGACAACGGCTTTGGCTATGTAGCTCATTCCACAGAAGCGTTTTTCTAGCTCTGGGGCATTACTCACGTGACGGGTACGCCCCATTCACCTACCGGTCAGACTATGGTCAAACGTATGAATCAGGCATTGAAGCGTTTGCTTCAAAAACAAAAAGGGGGAGAAAGTACTATATCACCAACAGATAGATTAAACAAAGTCCTATATGTGTTAAATTTCTTACGATTGCCGCAAGATAGCTTGGTGCCACCAATGGTAAAACACGGGGCTGGTCTACAAGGAGGGTTGAAAGAAGTTAAGAGCAGACAATGCAAGGTAATGATTAAAAACGGGATAACAGGGGCCTGGGAAGGGCCAGATAAGTTAATCACATGGGGAAGAGGATATGCATGTGTTGTTACGGATACAGGAACCAGATGGATACCAGCCAAGTGGGTAAAGCCATGGCAAGAAAAGTTGCATGACCCACCCGAAAACACCCCAGCACCTAAGGACTCCGTGCCATAACTGTGGAACTTGGGAGCCTTGGAATTTGTGTGTTTGCGAGTATTGTGGGCTCAGATGGTATTGTCGAAGTTCTAGGGCACGCGCGGGGTAGAAGGTTATCAGTCACAATGGTTCAAGGGATATGTGTCAAATGACACATTGTTTAAGTTAGAGCTCAATATTACTTGTCAACAAGGATACAACTGAGGCCCGATTGTAATGATCAGGTACAATTTTGGGATGTGCCGTCTCAAGTTATCACCTCCTTGTTTGCACCTGGAGTAGCTGCAGCAAAAGCATTAGGAGATGTGACTGAGTTAGGGTGTTGGGCCGCAAAGCAGATAAATTTAACGTCAGAAGTACTTACACAAATGCTTAAGGATGTAGATAGCACAAGACACGCTGTTTTGCAAATAGAGCTACAATTGATTTTTGCTTTTAGCACAGGGTCACGGGTGTGATGATTCTGAAGGGTTATTTGGTCGGTCTCCTTAGCGAAAGGTGGCCTGATGATGTTTATAGTCATTCTAATGATCTTAACACTGTTGCCCTGCCTTTTACACTGTATCCAACATATGGTAGCCAGTGCTATGAAACGTGTCTGGATCGCTCAAAGAAAAGAAGGGGGATTTGTGGAGGACTACTTGGAACAAAATGGACACATGAGCTATCCAGGACTCATGTCAATAGCAAGAGTTTGAGTTAGGCCTCACGGCCTAGCATCAAGGTCATCTAAAGGACACTCACGGGGGCAGAATGAGAAAGTTGGCTCAAGAAAAACAACTCCTGGATGTGGAATGCAAAACTTGGCAAACTTAAGGACTTATAAGGCCTTCACGTGAACTGAAAGCTTTAGCCAATCATAAGCTGTATCTATGTGCGTGTCTTGTTAAGCTCAACCAATTAGGATTGTATAAGGTCCGCGTGGACACTCAGAGAGAATATATAAACAGCTATCTGGGCTTAATAAAGTGTCAGCATTTAATCATATTGGTCGTTGTGCTGTCCATTTATCTCCCGCATATATGCATATACATATACAGCCAGCCACACAAATCAACATAGACAAACCAATCATCAGTCATGCAAAGACAAACAATTACCATGATATTTCACAACATCTTTAAAGTATAATAATATAATTTCAGTATAACAATATTCAATATAACTGTAATTTCACCCTCACACTCAGAGCTCTGTAGTCATTCTTGATGATACACTATTAAAAATTTACCATCTTGCACAAGTAGGTAACAGCCAACACTTTTCTAAACAGAAAAATAGCAGCCTTCCAATATCTGAAGGGGGCCTACAAGGATGTCAGAGAGGGACTCTTCATCAGGGACTGGAGCGATAGGATATGGGGTAATGGGTTCAAACTTAAACAGGGGAAGTTTTGGTTAGATATAAGGAAGAAGTTCTTTACTGCGAGGGTGGTGAGGCACTGGAACAGGTTTCCCAAAGACATGGTAAATGCTTCATCCCTGGCAGTGTTCAAGGCCAGGTTGGATGGAGTCTTGGGTGACATGGTCTAGTGTGAGGTGTCCCTGCACATGGCAGGGGGGTTTAGAATCATAGAATCATAGAATAGTTAGAGTTGGAAAGGACCTTAAGATCATCTAGTTCCAACCCCCTGCCATGGGCAGGGACACCTCACACTAAACCATGTGGTCCAAGGTTCTGTCCAACCTGGCCTTGAACACTGCCAGGGATGGAGCATTCACAACTTCCTTGGGCAGAGGAAGGCGAGGAGTGAGCGAGCGGCTGCATGGTTCTGAGTTACCAGCTGGGCTTAAACCATGACAGTTCTTTTTGGCACCCAACGTGGGGCACAAAGGGTTGACATAACGACAGATCTGACCAGAGTGTGTCTAATTGTATTTGTGATAAGCATTCATTCTTTCAGATTAATAGTCACTTGTCACAATGCTGATTTATTTGCTCTCAGAGTTGTTGAGTTTGGTCTGAGTTTCAGCATGTCATACCTTACTTAAATAGAGCCAGTATTTGCTGGTTTACTGTTTATCAGCTGGGGGGCCTGGGCTAACATTATTGTTTAACTGTACTTCATGGTAATGACTTGTAATACAAGAGAATCATTGATGATGAAACTGGTCTGGCATGCGTTCCCAGCGTAGTCATTACCTCTATACTTTCGGAGGCATATAATGGAATTATTTAGAAATTGAACACCTTTTATTTTCCTCCTCAGGGGGTGAACCTATGAAGGAGACATTCCTTTACACCCCCCGCTCCACCAACAGGCTATTTACAGCAGCATTTGAGAGTTCTAAAGGTTTTGGATGACCTTTGGATACACTTGAAACCTGCCTGCTGCTTGTGCTGGGGATCAGCATGTTGCCACACATACAGCGTGTGTTTTACCCACAGCCATCCCACCCTGAGAACATCCTATTTCGTCTGATCTCGAAAGTTAAGCAGTATCGGGTTTGGGTCTTGTCTAGGGTTAGACAATGATATAGGAGGACCACCAAGAGATTTTCCCCGAGGCTGGACAGTCATGACTGGCAGGGTGTGTGGGATAGTATGCGCAAGCACCCGGGCCAGTGGGCCCCTCCAGTGCTTTGGAACTTCACCATTGAACAAGTGCAAAATCTGGAAAAATTAGCAGAACACATAAATGAGATGTGTGGTCATTCTGGCAATACTAAAGAGGGACAACTTGCTGCAACGTGCTGGGGCTTGGCCTACGCCTACAGAGCCCTGCTCAACACTATCCAGCACCTTCAAAGGGAAAAAGATGTCTCTGGATTTGATGGCAAAGCAACAGACAATGAAGATACTCAACCCCCAAGCACAGCAACTACACCAACCCCGACAACAGACACTGCAGCCACTCCAACCCCGGTGACAGACACTGCAGCTAAACAAAAGAACCAATCCGTGCCAGTATCGGTTGCACCTGTAAGCAAGGGGAAAAGGAAACAAGAGCCACAAAGAGGAACTCGTGCAGTGAAGAAAGATGAAGACCCAATGCACTTACTACAGGGGACAGCATGTGAACAAGAGTTATTACTACACAAATCAGAGGAAGAGGAAGAGGTAACTTCTCAACCCCGGCCCTCGACTGAGCTGAGTAATAAGCGAAAAGATTTCAGCCGTTTTCCAGGGGAACACATGGTCACCTGGTTGCTCTGATGCTGGGACAATGGGGCAGACAGTCACAAACTAGAAGGTAGGGAAGCCAAGCAGGTGGGATCGCTTGCTAGGGAAGGAGGAATTGCAAAGTGATTGCAAAAGAGAAATGAGCCCTCAGCCTTTGGAGGCAGCTCTTGGCAGCTGTTATGGAAAGATTTCCCTACACGGATGATGCTTCACTCAGGCAAGTGGACCACAATAGAGAGAGGCATCCAGTCCCTGAGGGAATCAGCCATTCCAGAGATAGCCAGATGCTGGGAGTGCACCTGGATATCGAGATAAGGTTGACTGTACATGACCCACATGGCAGAAACTTAAATGGAGTGCGCCAGCATCATATGCCCACTCATTGGCATCAATGACCTGGAGTGAGGCAGCACCACCAACAGTGGATGAAGTGAATTGTTAACTCCAAGAGTTCGAAGACAATCTCACCCCTTCCATCATTTCAGCTGTGGAAAAACTGTCCCAGGAGTTCAAACAATTGAGAGATGATTTATCTGATCTATCGAGTTCCCCACGCGTACCAACCCATGTCTCAACTATTAACAGAAGGCGCCCTACTGCTTAAGAGAGAAAATATAGGAGGTACACGCCACGGGCCACCCTATGGTTTTATCTGCGGGATCATGGAGAAGACATGAGAAAGTGAGATGGAAAACCTACCTCAGCTCTGGAGGAACGGGTGCATGAACTGAAGAGGAGAACAATGGTCAAGGATGATCCTCCCATGAAAGCTGCTGCTCCATTCTCTGGTGAGCAGTTTCCCAGATGGAGTGGAAAAGCTGATTTTACTCCAGCTCCTGTGATAAGGGATACCAATCCCTTTTGACAAGACTTAAGTGGACAATCTTGTGATCACTATTAGAGGGGCCCTGCCTCCAGCCAGGTGGAGGAGAGGGACAATTGGGTTTGCTGGACTGTGCGGATCAGATGGCCTGGCACATCAGTCCCACAGAAGTATAAGGCTCTAGTAGATACCAGTGCACAGTGTACCCTGATGCCATCAAAGTATCAAGGGGTGGAACCCATTTGTATTTCTGGAGTGACAGGAGGATCCCAAGAGTTGACTGTACTGGAGGCTGAAATCAGCCTGACTGGGAGGAAGTGGCAAAAGCACCCCATTGTGACTGGTCCAGGGGCTCCACGCATCCTTGGAATAGACTATCTCAGGAGAGGGTATTTCAAAGACCCAAAAGGGTACCAATGGGCTTTTGGTATAGCTCCCTCGGAGACAACGGATATTAAGCAGCTGTCCACCTTGCCCAGTCTCTCAGAGGATCCTTCTGTTGTGGGGTTGCTGAAGGTCGAAGAATAACAAGTGCCAATTGCGACCACAACAGTTCACCAGTGGCACTATCGCACCAACCGAGATTCCCTGATTCCCATCCTTAAGCTGATCCGTAGACTGGAGAGCCAAGGAGTGATCAGCAGGACCCGCTCACCCTTTAATAGCCCCATATGGCCAGTGCAGAAGTCTAATGGAGAGTGGAGACTAACAGTAGACTATCGTGGTCTGAATGAAGTCACACCACCATTGAGTGCTGCTGTACCGGACATTCTAGAACTTCAATATGAACTGGAGTCAAAGGCAGCCAAGTGGGATGCCACAAGTGATATTGCCAAAGCATTTTTCTCAAGCCCTTTGGCAGCAGAGTGCAGTCCACAGGTCGCTTTTACTTGGAGGGGCATCCAGTACACTTGGAACCGACTGCCCCAGGGGTGGAAACACAGCCCTACCATCTGCCATGGACTGATCCAGACTGCACTGGAACAGGGGCAAGCTCTAGAACACCTGCAATGCATTGATGACTTTATCGTGTGGGGCGATACAGTGGAAGAATTTTTTGAGAAAGGGAGGAAAATAATCCAAATCCTGCTGAAGGCCGATTTTGCCATAAAACAGAGTAAGGTCAAGGGACCTGCACAGGAGATTCAATTTTTGGGAATAAAATGGCAAGATGGATGTCGCCAGATCCCCACAGATGTGATCAGCAAGATAACAGCAATGTCTCCACCAACTAATAAGAAAGAAACACAAGCTTTCTTAGGTGCTGTGGGGTTCTATAGAATGCACATCCCAAATTACAGTCTGATTGTAAGCCCTCTCTACCACGTGACCCGGAAGAAGAATGATTTCAAATGGGGCCCTGAGCAACAACAAGCCTTTGAACAAAATAAACAAGAGATAGTTCATGCAGTAGCCCTTGGACCAGTCCAGACCAGGCAAGATGTGAAAAATGTGCTCTGCACTGCAGCCAGGGAGAATGGTCCTACCTGGAGCCTCTGGCAGAAAGCTCCAGGGGAGATTCGAGGTCGACCCCTCAGCTTTTGGAGTTGGGGATACAGAGGAGCTGAGGCCAGCTATACTCCCACTGAAAAAGAGATACTGGCAGCCTATGAAGGGGTTCGAGCTGCCTCAGAAGTGATTGGCACTGAAGCACAGCTCCTCCTGGCACCCCGGTAGCCTGTGCTGGGCTGGATGTTCAAAGGCAGGGTCTCCTCTACCCATCATGCAACCGATGCTACATGGAGTAAGTGGGCCTCACTAATTACACAACGAGCTCGAATAAGAAATCCCAGTCATCCAGGAATTGTAGAAGTCATCATGGACTGGCCAGAGGGCAAAGATTTTGGAATGTCACCAGAGGAGGAGGTGATGCATGCTGAAGAGGCCCCACCATATAATGAACTGCCAGAGAGTGACAGTTGCAGAAACTGCTGAAGGAGAGGGTGAATCGAGTCAGTTTGCAGAGGTGAAAGCCATCCAGCTGGCCTTGGACATTGCTGAACAAGAAAAATGGCCAGTGCTTTATCTCTCTACTGAATCATGGACAGTGGCAAATGCTAGATATCTTCAGGTCACCAGCGACTGACCCTGACTTCCCTCGGATCATCACCCCAACAAAGAATGAATTTTGACGAAACCAGACGAGCTCAGCAGTGACCAGACGAGTTTGGCCTTGTCATAAGCAGGCAACAGCCCAACACTACGCACCGTCCCTCCTGCCCTGAAAGACTGTTACAAGAGATGGAGCCTGACATCATGGTCTGATGGTCTTGGACATCGCTGATCAAGAAAAATCGCCAGTACTTTATACTGACTCATGGCTGGTGGCAAATGCCCTGTGGGGTGGTTGCAGTAATGGATTCAGAGCAACTGGCAACGCGGAGGGAAACCTATGTAGGCTGCTGCATTGTGGCAAAGTATCACTGCCCAGGTGCAGAACCTAGTGTTGAAGGTATACCACATAGATGCTCATGTACCCAAGAGTCAGGCCACTGAGGAGCACCAGAACAACCAACAGGTGGATCAAGCTGCTAAGATTGAAGTGGCTCAGATGGACTTAGATTGGCAACACAATGTGAATTATTTTTAGCCTGGTGGGCCCATGACATCTCAGGCCATCAAGGCAGAGACACAACATATAGATGGGCTCGTGATCGAGGGGTGGACTTAACAATGGACACTGTTGCTCAGGTTATTCATGAATTTGAAATGTGCTGCAATTAAGCAAGCCAAGCAGTTAAAGCGTCTCTGGTATGGAGGACCATGGCTGAAGTACAAGTATGGGGAGGCCTGGCAGATTGACTATATCACACTCCCACCGACCCACCAAGGCAAGCGCCATGTGCTTACCATGGTAGAAGCAACCACCGGATTGCTGGGAACATGCGCTGTGCCTCATGCCACTGCCCGGAACACTATCCTGGGCCTTGAGAAACAAGTCTTGTGGGGACATGGCACCCCAGAGAGAATTGAGTCAGACAGTGGGACTCATTTCCAGAGCAAACTTATAGACACTTGGGCCAAAGGGCATGCCATCGAGTGGGTATATCACATCCCCTAACATGCACCAGCCTCTGGGAAAATTGAACGGTACAATGGGCTGTTAAAAACTACCCTGAGAGCAATGGGTGGTGGGACTTTCAAACACTGGGATATACGTTTAGCCAAAGCCACCTGGTTGGTCAACACTAGGGGATCTGCCAACAGGGCTGGCCCAGCCCAATCAGAACTTTTACGTACTGTAGAGGGGGATAAAGTTCCTGTGGTGCACATAAAGAATTTGCTGGGGAAGACAGTCTGGGTTATTCCTGCTTCAGGTAAAGGCAAACCCACTCGTGGGGTTGCTTTTGCTCAGGGACCTGGATATACTTGGTGGCTAATGTGGGAAGATGGGGAAGTCCGGTGTGTACCTCAAGGGGATTTAATTTTGGGGGAAAACAGCTAATGAACTCAATTATATGCTGTTGCCTGCTGTTTAAACTGTTATAGCCCACCAGCTAGATGCCCATCTCCACCACTCTGGGATTTGAAAAAGAAGATATGTGCTGTTATCATCATCATCATCGAATAAAGTAAAGGGAAAAGCCGGCAGCAGCAGCAGAACTGTCTGCAGGTCACCATCGACTGGCCCTGACTTCCCTCCAAACATCACCCCAACAAAGAATGAACTTTGACGAAACCAGATGAGCTCAGCAGTTTTGTCAGCAGGCAACAATCCAACAATACACACTGTGTCTCCTGCCCTGAAGACTGTTACAAGAGATGGAGCCTGACATCATGGACTGGTTGTATTCGGCAACTTTTTAGGGCTTGGTCCATGGAGTTAGGAACGATATCTCTCTCTTTCTGTGTATGTGGGTGTATATATATGTATATATATGTGTGTATATATGTGAGACAAAAGCAATGGCATACTGAAAAATGTGAGATCTGAGCACGACATGAATGGTATGGAATAAGGGGTGGATACTGTCCTGGGTTTAGCTCTAACAGTCATTTTCTCCTTCTTTGTAGCTGGTGCAGTGCTATGTTTTTCGACTTTAGCCTGAGAATAGTGCTGACAACACACCGATGTATTTAGCTGTTGCTTAGTAATGTTCACTCTGATCAAGGACTTTCTCAGTCTCATGCTTTAAACTATATGCGTTGGGGGAGGGGGGCATCGATCCATCCCAACACTCCCAGTCAGTTGCCAGCACCTGTAATAAATGCTTGGAGCGATGCAGAGATATTTCAGCTGCTCCAGCCACTGCGTCAGCTTCATTTGGAGCTCGGCTCAGATGCCTTTATAAAAACACCCGTAGTATGGGGAACAAACAAGAGGAATTAGAGATGTGTGCATGGCTACACGGCTATGGTATCATTGGTATCACACAAACATGGTGGGATGGGTCCTACGACTGGAGTGTTGGAATGGAAGGTTACAGGCTCTTTAGAAAAGACAGGCCAGGCAGACGGGGAGGGGGAGTTGCTATTTAGGTCAGTGATAGGATGGAGAGTACAGAACTCTGCCTGGGGACAGGTGATCAGTCAACAGAGAGTTTGTGGGTCAGGGTCAAAGGAAGAACAGTGATGGGGGACATTACTGTGGGGATCTGTTACAGGCCGCCTTATCAGGAGGACTCTGTGGATGAAGCGCTCTACAGACAGATAGGAGCAGCCTCACACTCGCAGCCAGGAGACCTCCATGGATGGATAAGGAGCTGCTGTGGAAACTTAGAGGAAAAAAAGAAGCTTAGAAAAGGTGGAAGCGAGGACAGGCAGCCAGGGAAGAATACAGGGATATTGTCTGGGAAGCTAGGGACCAGGTTAGGAAAGTTGTCTTTCACACAATCGAGGAACCTCCTGGATTGCTTGTGCCGGGCCGTGCCGGGCCGTGCCGGGCTGTACCGTCCCTCCAAGAGATATCAGGATGGTTGAAGTCCCCCATGAGGAAAAGGGCCTGCGAGTGTGAGTATCTCTTTTTCAGTGGGAGTATAGCTGGCCTCAGATCCTCTGTATCCCCAACTCCAAAAGCTGAGGGGTCGACCTCGAATCTCCCCTGGAGCTTTCTGCCAGAGGCTCCAGGTAGGACCATTCTCCCTGGCTGCAGTGCAGAGCACATTTTTCACATCTTGCCTGGTCTGGACTGGTCCAAGGGCTACTGCATGAACTATCTCTTGTTTATTTTGTTCAAAGGCTTGTTGTTGCTCAGGGCCCCATATGAAATCATTCTTCTTCCGGGTCACGTGGTAGAGAGGGCTTACAATCAGACTGTAATTTGGGATGTGCATTCTATAGAACCCCACAGCACCTAAGAAAGCTTGTGTTTCTTTCTTATTAGTTGGTGGAGACATTGCTGTTATCTTGCTGATCACATCTGTGGGGATCTGGCGACATCCATCTTGCCATTTTATTCCCAAAAATTGAATCTCCTGTTGTCCTGGGTTCAGCTATAGCAGTCATTTTTCTCCTGCTTAGTAGCTGGTGCAGTGCTGTGTTTTTTAACTTTCAGCCTGGGAACAATGCTGATAACACTGATGTTTTTAGTTGTTGCTAAGTAATGTTTATTCCAACCAAGGACTTTCTCAGTCTCATGCTTTGCCAGGGAGGAGGGGAAGCCGGGAGGAAACAGAGACAGGACACCTGACCCAAACTAGCCAAAGGGGTATTCCATACCACAGCACGTCATGCCCAGTATATAAACCGGGGGGAGTTACCCGGAAGGCCCAGACCACTGCTCGGGTCGGGCTGGGTATCGGTCGGCGTGTGGTGAGCAATTGTATCCTCTCCCCTTGTTATTTCACTAATCGTTATTATCATTGGTGGTAGCAGTAGTGGTTTTGTATTATACCTTAGTTGCGGGACTGCTCTTATCTCAACCCGTGGGAGTTACATTCTTCCCATTCTCCTCCCCATCCCTCCGGGAGCGGGGGGAGGAAGAAGGGGGGGGGGGAGTGAGCGAGCGAGCGGCTGTGTGGTTCTGAGTTACCGGCTGGGCTCAAACCACGACACCTGTGCAGGTCCCTTGACCTTACTCTGTTTTATGGCAAAATCGGCCTTCAGAAGGATTTGGATTATTTTCCTCCCTTTCTCAAAAAATTCTTCCACTGTATCACCCCACACGATAAAGTCATCAACGCATTGCAGGTGTTCTGGAGCTTGCCCCTGTTCCAGTGCAGTCTGGATCATTCCATGGCAGAGGGTAGGGCTGTGTTTCCACCCCTGGGGCAGTCGGTTCCAAGTATACTGGATGCCCCTCCAAGTAAAAGCGAATTGTGGCCTGCACTCTGCTGCCAAAGGGATTGAGAAAAATGCTTTGGCAATATCACTTGTGGTATCCCACTTGGCTGCCTTTGACTCCAGTTCGTATTGAAGTTCTAGAATGTCCGGTACAGCAGCACTCAATGGTGGTGTGACTTCATTCAGACCACGTGATCACAAGATTGTCCGCTTATGTCTTGTAGAAAGTGATTAGTATCCATTATCACAGGAGCTGGAGTAAAATCAGCTCTTCCACTCCATCTGGGATACTGCTCACCAGAGAATGGAGCAGCAGCTTTAATGGGAGGATCATCCTTGACCACTGTTCTCCTCTTCAGTTCATGCGTCCGTTGCTCCAGAACTGAGGTAGGTTTTCCGTCCCACTTTCTCATGTCTTCTCCGTGATCCCGCAGGTAAAACCATAGGGTTGCCCATGGCATGTACCTCCTATATCTTCTCTCTTAAGCCGTAGGGCACCTTCTGTTAATAGTTGAGACATAGGTTGGTACACGTGGGGAGCTGGATAGATCGGAAAAATCATCTCTCAATTGTTTGAACTCCTGGGACAGTTTTTCCACAGCTGAAATGATGGAAGGGGTGAGATCGTCTTCGAACTCTCGGAGTTGATGAGTCACTTCATTCATTGTTGATGGTGCTATGACATTCCAGGTCATTGATGCCAATGAGTGGGCATATGATGATGGTGCACTCCATTTAAGTTTCTGCCACTTGTGTCGTGTACATTCCACTTCATCTGGATCTACGGATGCATTCCCAGCATGCGGCCTCTGATAGATCATCTCTAGAATGGCTGATTCCCTCAGGGACTGGATGCCTCTCTCTATCGTGGTCCAGTTAGCTGAACGACTCAGAATATTGTCCTTGTAGGGAAATCTTTCCATAACAGCTGCCAAGAGCTGCCTCCAAAGGCTGAGGGCTCACTTCTCTTTTGCAATCACTTTGCAATTCCTCCTTCCCTAGCAAGTGATCCCACCTGCTTGGCTTCTCTACTTTCTAGTTTGTGACCGTCAGCCCCTTGTCCCAGCACCAGAGTAACCAGGTGACGATGTGCTCCCCTGGACAATGGCTGAAATCTTTTCGCTTATTCCACAGCTCGGTTGAGGTCCAGGGTCATGAAGTCACCTCTTCTTCGTCTTCCTCTTATTCACGTAGTAATAACTCTTGTTCCGATGCTGTCCCCTGTAGTAAGTGCATTCTGTTTTCATCTTTCTTCACTGCATGGGTTGCTCTTTGTGCCTCTCGTTTGCTTTTCCCCTTGTTTACAGGGGCAACCGATATTGACATGGATTGGTCCTTTGGTTTATCTGCAGTGTCTATCACTGTGGTTGGAGTGGCTGCAGTGTCTGCCACTAGGGTTGGAGTGGCTGCAGTGTTTTTCACTGGGGTTGGTGCAGCTGCTGTGCTTGGGGATTGAGTAGCACCAGTAGCTGCGTTTGTTGCTGTCGGGTTTGAGCAACTGCTGCGCTTGTCACTGGGGTTCGTGTAGTAGCTGTACTTGGAGTTGGAGTAGCTGCGTTGTCTGTTGCTGTCGGGGTTTGTGCAACTGCTGTGCTTGTCACTGGGGTTGGTGTAGCTGCTGTACTTGGAGTTGGAGTAGCTGCATTGTCTGTTGCTTTACCATCAGAGCCAGAGACATCTTTTTCCCCTTGAAGGTGCTGGATAGTGTTGAGCAGGGCTCTGTAGGCGTAGGCCAAGCCCCAGCACGTTGCCATGATTTGTCCCTCTCTGGTATTACCAGGATGACAGCACACCTCGTTTAAGTGTTTTACTAGTTTTTCCGGATGTTGCACTTGTTCAGGGGTGAAGTTCCAAAGCACTGGAGGCGCCCACTGGCCTAGATACTTGCCCATACTATCCCACACACCCTGCCACTCATGACTGTCCAGCCTCAGGGAAAATCTCTTGGTGGTCCTCCTATATCATTGTCTAACCCTAGACCACGCTTGAACCCGACACTGCTTAACTTTCGAGATCAGATGAATTAGGGTGTTCCCAGGGTAGGATGGCCATGGGTAAAACACACTCTGTATGTGTGCCAACATGCTGATCTCTAGCAAAAGCAACAGGCAGGTCTCAAGGATATTCAAAGGCCATCCAAAACCTTCAGAACTCTCAAACGCTGTTGTAAATAGCCTGGTCGGCGAGCAGGGGGTATAAGGGAATGCCTCCTTCGTAGGTTGACTCCCCGAGGAGAAAATAAGGATATGTGTAATTGCTAAAATCTTCCATTATATACCTCCCAAAGTGCTACATCATTTCACGTGTGTTTAGTAACACTTTATAAACTATCAGGCAAATTTCTTTGTTTAAAAATAAGTCAAACACTCTATACCTGAGTTGGGAGCAAAGTTCATTATTATCTAATGATTCTAGCAAAAAAACAGAGCCACTGTGTATTACTGGCAATAGATCCTTTCCCCTGAGAATGGCCTTTTTACCTCTTCACAATTTTCAGATGAGCATCCACATTAGGGGGCAGTTACATAAACTAGGTATCACTACATATTTGAAGAAAAGGATGCTGTGAAAAATAAAATATTTTTTCTTTTTAAGCAAATTGGCTAACTTTGCTAGCGGAAGTTCTTAATTACAGGATTCATCAATTATTCAAGTTGAAAAATGGCATTTCTCATATTAGGTGACTTCCATTAACCGTTAACCGTTAACTCTACCAAACATGGTGTTTTGCGTCATAAACAAAAGCCAGTCTTTACTTGGACTGCTTCTTCTTAGATGTAGTGGGGTAAAAAAAAAAAACCAACAAAAACCAACACACTTAAAGATAATATGATTTCCCTTTTCTAGTTTTTTCTTCCTTCATTACTGTAGCAGCATTCATTCTCCACCACCAAGATTTCACAGCACAGAGAGCAATCCTACCTTCTGTTAGTTAAACACATTCTTATATACTGCTTATTGAACACTGCACATCATTGCATTTTGTTCTTCAGAACTAAAATAAACAGCATGCTGGCAATGGTTCAGGGTACTTTGAGCTTACTTGAGGAAACTGCGGGATTGCAATAATTGCCATTCCCTGCAGGGTTTTGCTCTTTAAAAGCAAAAGCATTTACATTGAAGGTGGAAAATTCATGATGGAAGTTTTCAGGAGATTACTGATGTACCTGGAGGAATGCCAAAATGAATTTTCACTGCTGATCATAAGTTTCTTGAAAGGGTCCTAGGTGGTCAGGTCTGTTAAATCAGAAACTAAATAATTGTTACATAACATAGAATCCAAGAATAATTCAGGTTGGAAGGGACCTCAGGAGGTCTCAAGTCCAACCTCCTGCTCAAAGCGTGGTCGACGCTGAATTCAGACAGTTTGCTCAGGGCTTTACCCAGTTGGGTCTTGAAAACATCTAAGGACAGAAACTACACAAACCTCTCTGGGCAACCAGTTGCACTGCTTAACTGCCCTCCTGGGTTGTTTGTGCTCTGCTTTGTTGTCCCTCTAGCAGATATTGGGGTTGTTCAAGTCTTTCATGAGAATCAGAGCCTGTGAACATGAGGCTTATTCCAGTTGCCTGAAGAAGACCTTTACATGGCAAGGTCTTGGTAGAGGTGGGAGGTGCAGGGATGGCTTCTATGAGAAGATACCAGAAGCTGCCCCCATGTCGGAAAGAGCCAGTTTCAGCCGGCTCCGAGATGGACCTGCCGCTGGCCAAAGTCTGAGTCAACCGGAGACATTGGTAGCGCCTCTGTGATAACATATTTAGGAAAGGATAATAACGGCTGCAAAACAGCAGCTGTGAGAGAAGCGTGAGAATATATGAGAGCGATAACTATGCCGGCACCAAGGTCACGGAAGAAGGAGGGGGAGGATGTGCTCCAGGTGCTGGAGCAGAGAATCCCCTGCAGGCCATGGTGAAGACCATGGTGAAGCACATTCTCACCCTGCAGCCCATGGAGCCGCTCCACCATGTGGAGCAGGTGGGTGTGCCCTGAAGGAAGCTGCAGCCTATGGAGAGCTCATGATAGAGTAGGCTCCTGGCAGGAACAGTGGCCCCGTGGAGAGGAGCCCACGCTGGAGCAGGTTTTCTGGCAGGACCTGTGACCCAGTGGGGAGACCCACACTGGAGCAGTCTGTTCTGAAGGACTGCACCCTGTGGAAGGGACCCATGCTGGAGCAGTTCGTGAAGAAGTAAAGCCTGTGGGAAGGACCCACGTTGGAGAAGTTTGTGGAGGACTGTCTCACGTGGGTGGGGCCCCACACTGGAGCAGGGGAAGAGCTTGAGGAGGAAGGAGAGGCAAAGACAACATGTGATGAACTGACTGCAACCCCCATTCCTCGTCCCCCTGCACCACTCAGAGGGAAGAGGTAGAAGAGTTGGGAGTGAACTTGAGCCTGGGAAGAAGCGGGGGGGGGGGGGGGGAGAGAGTGTTTTCAGATTTGTTCCTATTCCTCATTATCCTAGTCTGTTTAATTGGCAATACGTTAAATTATTTTCCCCAAGCCAAGTCTGTTTTGCCTGTGACAGTAATTGCTGAATGATCTCCTTGTCCTTATCTCAACCCATGAGCTTTTCATCACATTTTTCTCCCCTGTTCTGTTGAGAAGGGGGAGTGATAGAGTAGTTTGTCGGGCACCTGTCAGCCAGCCAAGGCCAACCCACTACGAGACTTCATCTACTTCTTCCTGATCAGCCAGTCTGTATCAGATACTCACACCATCACCCACGTTGGTATGTCATCTAACCCGGACCCTCATCCTTCCCTAGGCAAAGCTCCATGCATTCCAGGTCCTCTTTCATATAGAGCATCTTCTTGTCTTGTTTTCCATAAAGATTCCGTATCCATCCATTGCAGCACTCCAGTTGTATGAGACATCCCACAATATCTCTCTGATCCCTGAGATCGTAGCCCTGCAAATGCTCACAGATGTCTAATTCCTCTTGTTTTTCCCCAAGTTGTGTGCATAGGTGTGCAGGCACTTCAAAGAGGCACCCAATCGTACCATTTTCTCCAAAAGGGCATGGAAGCTTTACCATAATGCTGATCTCCTGACACTTCCTATGCATGTGCTTGAAGTTTTGTTGATTACAAGGACCCTCCTGCTTATCCCACATCCTTTGCTTGCCCATTTGGTCTATGACTTTCTCACTTGACTGTTGTTCGTCACTTCCCCATCATTCCTAGCATAAAGCTCTCCTTACCAGGTTGTCCAGCCTGTTGGCAAAGCTGTTTGTGCCCCACTAGGTCATGTGGATCCTGTCTCTCCCTAGCAGTCCTCCATCCTCAAAGAAGATCCCATGGCCATAGTGGCACAAAGTCTAGTTGGAGGCCAGTAAATAGCGGTGTACCCCAGGGGTCAATACTGGATCCAATACTGTTCAATGTCTTCATTAGTGATCTGGATGATGGGGCAGAGTGTATCCTCAGCAAGTTGGCTGATGACACAAAACTGTGAAGAGTGGCCAATACATCACAGGGTTGCGCTGCCATCCAGAGGGACCTTGACAAGATGGAGAAATGGGCTGACAGGATCCTCATGTACGTCAACAAGGAGGAGTGCCAAGCCATGCCCCTGGGGAGGAACAATCCCATGCACCGATACATGCCGGAGGGGGCAACCAGCTGGAAAACAGCTTTACAGAAAAGGACCTGGGGGTCCTGGTAGACACCAAGTTTAACATGAGCCAGCAGTGTGCCGTTGCCACAGAGGGCTAACGCTATCCAGGGCTGCATTTAGGAAAAGTATTGCCAGTAGGTCCAGGTAGGTAACCCTTCCCCTTTATTCAGCATCATTTGTGTACTGTGACACACGATTGACATGTAGGACAAGTCTTACGATTAAGTTGGGGATTCATCAACAGCGTCTGTTGTTTGCTTCCATGGCTTTACCCACTTTGCTGGCACCCAGCGAGTTCCTTTATCTGTAATGACACAAGCGTAACCCCTTCCCCATGTTAGTAATCGCGCAGGCCCTTCCCATTGTCCTGTGTATAGATCTTTTATTTGTACCTTCACTTCTGCTTCTTGGCCTATTTGACCAACATCTGATTGAAGACCTCTTAGGTGTTTTATTATAGGAGGAACGTCCTCATCCCTGGGTAAACTTAAAAAATTTAAGACATATACTGCCTTTTGTATTCTTTCATGTGGTATTAATCCTTCTTCTCCCCCTTTTTGTTTAGCAAGTTGGCGTTTGAGGGTTTGATTCATTCGTTCTACGATGGCTTGTCCTGTTGGGGAGTGTGGGATACCTGTGATATGCTTAATACCCCAAGTTTGAAAAAACTCTGCCATGGATTTGCTAACATATCCTGGGCCATTGTCTGTTTTCACTTCTTTTGGCACTCCCAGTGCCATAAAGGCAGATCGGAGGTGTCGTTTAACATGTCTAGATGTTTCCCCGGTTTGAGCAGTTGCCCAGACCGCATGAGAAAAGCAATCAATAGAGACATGAACATATTTCAATCTTCCAAATTCAGAAACATGGGTTACGTCCATTTGCCAAAGATGGAGGGTGTGAATGCCTCTAGGATTTATTGTTCCAACCATAACAGGCCCCAGTTGTTGACAATCTGGGCACGATTGAACAATTCCTTTCGCATCTGTCAATGAAATTTGATATTGTTTGGATAAAACTTTTGCTGACTGATGAAAAAAATGATGGGACTGTACTGCTTGTCCCCTGCGATCTGGCAATGGGCCTGCCCAAACTGGTGCAACCAGTTTGTCTGCCATCAGATTGCCTTGACTTAATTCTCCCAGTAAGGTAGTATGACTTCGTATATGTGTGATATAATAAGGTTCTGTACGCTGTTCTAATAGGTGCCAGAGAGTTTTAAATTGTTGATATAAGTCTTCCTGATTAACATGCCTCAACGTTGCTCTTTCCATATGGCGTACTACTCCTACCACGTATAATGAATCAGAAACCACATTCAATGGCTTAGTTGCCCACCGTTTAAAGGCTTCAATGACCCCCTGTAATTCAATTTTCTGAACCGACCCTTCCTTTTTGATTATTATATGTTTCCATGTTCCATTTTCTTTCCATACAACCGCACCTTTCCCAGAGCGACCACCACCGTCCATGAACACCGTACAACCCAGCACGGGCTTCTCACTGCACTTTGGTTTTAATTCCAAACCCCATTCATATAGGAAGGTAAATAACTTATGTGGTGGATAATGTACTTTTATATCACCTGGAAAGCCTTGTAATGCTAGTTGAATGGTTAAAGAGTTTTGAATTGCCCAATTCAAATAGTTCATTTGTAATGGTATTAAGATTGTCTCTGGTTCTTGGCCGCTGATTTCCACTATTCTTGCTCTGCCTTTTATTATTACATTTCCAATACTTTCCAATCGGGTACTTATTGTTTTTCGTGGTTGAGAGGGTAAAAAAATCCATTCTAAAATTTTTAGCGGTTCCTTTTCCTCTGTTATCCATTGCATAATGACTCCATATGGTTGCTCTTGTTGATTAATGATCGCCAATATAATTGGTTCCAAATAGACTCATCTATCGGCATGCGAAGTTGTAACTCTTCTCATTATGGCCTGTAACACCTCCCTAGCTCTCATAGTCAATTGCCTTGAGGCGTTGATATCACCTGGGCCCCTCAACAATTCTATTAATGGGGCAAGGTCTTCATTTGAAATTCCTCATATAGTACGAATCCAATTTAAATCTCCCACTAATTTCTGAACATCATTGAGGGTCCTTATTTCAGTTCTATTTTCAAGTTTTGTGGATTAATTTGAGTTTTTGTTATTTCCCACCCTAAATATTTCCACGGTTCTGTCTCCTGTACCTTTTCGGGTGCCATTTGCAATCCTTTCTTTTCCATTGAGCTAATAAGATCCCTTTTAATAGTTTCTTTGTCCATATCCTTCCCCGCTATTAAAATGTCATCCATATAATGGTAAATAATAAGTTGGGGCCAGTGTAGTCTAATGGGCTGTAAGGCCCACGCTACATATATTTGGCACATTGTTGGCGAGGTTTTCATGCCTTGCGGCAAGACAGTCCAATGATACCTTTTCATTGGTTCTGCTTTGTTGACACTTGGGACTGAGAATGCAAATCGTTCTGCATCCTCCGGGTCTAAAGGGATTGTGAAGAAGCAATCCTTGAGATCAATTATTATGATATCCCAGTTTTTTGGGATCATGTTGGGGGAGGGCAGACCTGGCTGCAGTGCCCCCATATTTTTAATGACTTCATTCACCTTCCTTAAATCATGTAATAATCTCCATTTCCCATTCTTTTTCGGAATCACAAAAACTGGGGTATTCCAGGGGCTTGTAGTTGGCCAAATATGGCCTAGTTGTAATTGTTCCTGCACTAATTCTTGTAGTTTTGCGACCTTTTCCTGAGTGAGCAGCCATTGATCAACCCAAACAGGATCGTTTGTTTTCCAGTGCAGTTTGAGTATTGGTCGCTCATCAATGGCCATTATTAAAAATCCTCATTAATTCTTTCCGTGAAGATTTTTACATTTAGCTGGCTTAAGACATCTCTTCCTAGTAAATTGAGTGGAATCGGTGCTACATATGGCCTTACTGTACAACAATTACCATCCTTATCGGCACAAGATATTATCTCTGTGCTTTGTTGGACTCTGGATAGTCCTCCGACTCCCATGACTCCCTGCGCTGGACAATAGAGAGGCCATTGTTGAGGCCAAGAGGATTCTGAAAAGATCGTTACATCGGCACCTGTGTCAAGAAGCATATCCTTAATATATGTATGGTCGGGTTCCTTAGGATTCCAAATTTTAATCTTTACTATAGGCTTTCGCCGTCCTATGTCCATAGCCAAATAGATTTCAGGTTGCCCTGTAGATCCGAATCCTTTTTCTCCCCTCATCTCATTTTTGGCAAGTTTGACTTGTGCTTTAAATGGCACTAACTGTGCGAGTTTACTATTTGCTGGTATGTTGACTGGAGGGGAAGGTGTCCATACCATAATTTGAATTTGACCTTTAAAGTCACTATCAATTACTTCTGGTAGGACAAAGATTCCCCTTTTTGTTGTTGATGATCTACCTAATAATAATGCGGTTAACCCATAGCCTAATGGTCCATGTGTAGTTGATTTAATACATTGGACTGTCGTATCCCACAACGTTGTTTCTATTGCTGTTTCCACGTCCACTCCGGCACTTCCTGTGGTGCTGGCGCAGAGGTGAGCCAAGCAGCCTGATTCTCCCGTCCCATTTGTATCTTGGCGCGGGACGTCAGCGCGCTCTGCTGATAGTTTCCCAGCAGTGTCCCATCTTTGCTAAATTTGGATCGGCATTTATTTGCCCGATGGCCTGGCTTACTGCATTTATAACATTCCATGGCTGCTTGGTTCCCCTTTGGGGCCTCTTTTAGGGGCTTCCCGGCTCCCTGTTTGCTCTTACACTATGCTTTAAAATGACCAGCTTTCCCACACAAGAAACATCTCTTGTCTGCACTACCTCTGACCAGCGGCCTGATTGCTGCCGCAAAGGCCTGTGCTTGAAGTTCTGCATTGTGCTCGGCAGTACCAACACGATTGCACGCTTCTACCATTTGCACTAGAGATACATCACGAGGCAATGTTAATAATATCCGCTTACACGGCCCATTCGCGTTTTCTACTGCTAAGTTCATTAACAATGCTGATCTCTCGTCTGCGTTAGTTAGTACCTTATCTAACACCTCCCGCAAGTGATCTATAAAGGCCATATAAGGTTCCTCTTTCCCTTGCCTAATTTGTGTATAGGAGGGCTGTACCTTCCCCTCCTGAGGAATGGTTTTTAGCACTGCAAGTGCTAGCTTGGCCGTCAGCTGCAGGGCTTCTACTGGTAAACGAGCTTGCAACTGAACACTAATAAACGGCCCCTGTCCTGTAAGCTGTTCGTAAGTGATCATCCTTAACGGATCTCCATCCTGTCTTTCCAGATTCTTTAAACCTTCCACTTCACAATGTCTATGCCATCTATCTTGCCACAGCAATTTCTGTGTGGGTGTTAGAATCATCTCAACTAACTGTCTGCAATCTCCCGGGGTTAAGATGTTTCCCGTAAAAACATTATCAAGCAGAGCTTGGGTAAATGGCGCTTGCAAACCATAGGTTTGGACCGACTTTCTGATCTCCTTTATCAAATCCCAATGAAAGAACGTCCATTGATTTGGTCCATTCGCAACCAATGTTACTGGATATGCGGACATTATCGGTCCGGGATCAAGAATCTCCCCCTCACGCCACGCGGCTGCATATACCTCCTCCCATCTTTTCCGCGGGTTCCACCCCCCTTTATTCCCTGATTCCCTACCACCCCCTGGACTCTCTGAATCGCTCCCAGAACTTCCCCAGTCATCGTCATCCGGTAAAGGTGGATACGAATCGGGTCAGTCGTTCTTTGCAGCTGACAGCTTCTTATCGCCTCCTTCCCTGGTTGCCTTCTTCCGGGGAGCGGACAGTCGTGGCGCCTCTTGCTTTTGTGCAGGTCCACATGGGCAACGAGTACTGCAATTCTGGCATACAGTTGGGCAATCTTTTAAAACCATCTGTCGCAGTGTTTCTAAGAGCAGTCTGTCAGGTTGTTTCACCAATTCCGACAGACGTTTCAAGTCCCCTTCTCCGATTTCTTCATCTTGTGATTCTGTATGGGGTTCCTCCGGCGGTGCAGTTGGGATTATATCGGTCTCATTTTTACTATCCTCCTCTTCCCGTCGCTCATTAGTGGACTCGACAATTGGAGCAAATATGGTCGGGATGGTAATAAACGGGTTAGAGTCGCCTGGCCTCTGAATTGGTGGTGGAGCTAGAGCATCATTCATACTTTCGGCCGCTTTCCGCTTGGCTTTCATAGCTGTTAGAGTTTGTGTGACTAATCGCCAGGCTGTGGTGATCTTGGCAGCGACTTTGTCACCCTTACCTATTGCATCCCAAATCTTCTCGCCCACGTCAGTCCAAGTCTCCGGCTTAAATGCCAGTGCAGGATTGGGAGCAAAACCCTGATTCCAACACCACCGCAGTAGTCTTCTTAAGGTGGTTTCCTCATATTTTATCCCTCTCTTAGAGAGTATATGTAGCAGGATCCTAACAATTGCTCCCTCTTCTTGACTCAAATTCTGACCCATGCTACCCCGGCTGCTCACCTTTCAGACGAGAATTCCATTGCAACGATTCCTTCTCTGTCTAGGTCGTCGTCCAACCCCCTGCCACAGTCCAGCCATGCAGCTCCCAGCCGGTCCCGTCTCGCCTCCGCAGTTGATTGCTCTCGTCACGGATCACGTCGGGGTCACCACTTGACGAGACGGACAATATCGGACTCCAAGCAACTCTATAAGAGTCATAGTTGAAGACCTTTATTTGAATCATCTGCTCCAATATATATCCTTAAGCCCTATTATCACATGCCTTAAGCATAGCTGATTGGTTACATTTGCTTTCCACGTGCCATTCACGCGCTCTAAGCTAATACATGATTGGTTGGCTAGCTATACTGCGTTACCGCCCAGTTCCTGGTTATCGCAATTGTCCATCCTGTTTTTGTTCTTGCTTCGTTGCTTATCTTCCTCATTCCACGTCCTTATCTTCCTCATTCCACGTCCTCAAGTGTCTTTAGATCCACTTCAGGGTCGGGCCTACATGACTTCTGTCAAGTACATGACTCTTGCACAGGATCTACTCCATTTCCATATAAGCATGCCCATTTTCTTCTAGAAAGGATCCCACATGGCCAGCAGGTTGAGGGAGGTGATCCTCCCCCTCTGCTGGACCCTGGTGAGGCCACATCTGGAGTACTGTGTCCAGTTCTGGGCTCCTCAGTCAGAAAGACAAGGAGCTACTGGAGAGGGTCCAGTGGAGGACCACAAGGATGATCAGGGGTCTGGAGTCTCTCTCTTATGAGGAGAGATTGTGGGAGCTGATCCTGTTTAGTCTAGAGAAAACTGAGAAGGGATCTCATTAATACCTATAAATATCTCTAAGGCAGGTGCCAAGAGGATGGCACTGGACTCTTTTCAGTGGTGCCTAGTGACAGGTCGAGGAGCAATAGCCATAAACTAAAACACAAGAATTTTCACGTTAACATGAGGAAGAGCTTCTTTATGTTGAGGGTGGCACAGCACTGGAACAGGCTGCCCAGGGAGGTTGTAGAGTCTGCCTCCCTGGAGACATTCAAAACCCACCTGGACGTGTTCCTGTGTAACCTGCTCTAGGTGGCCCTGCCTTGGCTGGGGGTTTGGACTAGATGATCTCCAAAGGTCCCTTCCAACCCTAATGATTCTGTGATTCTGTAAGAAAGAAAACCAAATCTTAAATCACCTTTCCCCCACGCCTCCCTTCTTCCCAGGTTCAACTTCACTCCCTACTTCTCTACCTCCTTCCTCCAAATGGCACAGGGGGATGGGGAATGGGGGTTGAAGTCAGTTCATCACCTGTTTTCCCTGCCACTCCTCCCATGGGAGACAGTTCTCCATGAACTTCTCCAACATGAGTCCTTCACACAGGCTCTAGTTCTTCACAAACTGTTCCAGTGCGGGTCCCCCACATGGCCACACATCCTGCCCACAGTCCTGCTCCATAGTGGGCTCCTCTCTCTCCACAGGTTCACAGGTCCTGCCAAGAGCCTACTTGCCTACTCCAACGCAGGTTTCCCATGGGGTCACAGCCTCCTTCGGGCGCACCTATCTGCTCTAGCATGGGGTCCTCCATGGGCTGCAGGTGGATATCTGCTCCACCAATAACTTCCATGTGTTGTAACTGCACAGCCTGCCTCACCATGGTCTTCACCATGGGCTGCAGGGGAATGTCTGCTCTGGCACCTGAAGCACCTCCTCCCCCTCCTTCTTCACTGACCTTGGTGTATGCAGAGTAGTTTAACATATTCTAACTCCTCTCCTCTGGCTGCTGCTGTACGGGGTTTTTTTTCCTTTCTTAAATATGTTATCACAGAGACGCTAACAGCATTGCTGATTGGCTCAGCTTCGACCAGTGGCAGGTCAGTCTTAGAGTTGGCTGGCATCAGTGATAGTAGCAAATCCAATACACTGGTATTTCCCATAACTTAAACCCTGTATGTTTTTTCTAAAATGTGATTATATAAATATTTCCCTTTTTTTTTATTAGTTGCCTGTTCTGTGCATTTACAATGAAAATAACACCTAAAATGCTAAGTTGGCACATGTAAGTGATATGTTCACAATATCTTAGCTGGAAAGCACTCTCTGTAAAGTATGGTTGGGAAATATGCAAGTTATTTTATAAATTTTTTCTTTCCCTATTTTTGTTTTTAATTGTCATAGAATCTTGTTTTGGGGGAGGGGGTCCCCTCTTGTTCTGTATTGTTAGATGTGTAACTTCTCTCATCCTTCCTTTACACTTCCACCCACCTTTCTGGTGAGTGAATGTGAATTGGGTAGCATGAGTCTAAAACACATTTAAAGCAATATCTGAAGGGGATTCAAAATAAGGTGACCCTATGTCCTGGTTTCAGCTGGAATAGAGTTAATTTTCTTCCTAGTAGCTGTGTCGTGGTTTAAGCCCAGCCGGTAACTCAGAACCACACAGCCGCTCACTCAGTCCCCTGCCTTCCTCCTCCCCCCCTCTCCCAGAGGAATGGGCAGGAGAATCGAAAGAATGTAACTAACTCCCACGAATTGAGATAAGAACAATCCAGTAACTAAGGTATAATACAAAACCACTATGGCTACCACCAATAATAATAATGATAAAGGAAATAGCAAGGGGAGAGAATACAATTGCTCATCACCCGCTGACCGATACCCAGCCCGACCCGAGCAGCGATCTGGGCCTTCCGGGTAACTCCCCCCAGTTTATATAGTGGGCATGACATGCCGTGGTATGGAATACCGCTTTGGCTAGTTTGGGTCAGGTGTCCTGTCTCTGCTTCCTCCCAGCTTCCCCTCCTCCCTGGCAGAGCATGAGACTGAGAAAGTCCTTGGTCGGAGTAAACATTACTTAGCAACAACTAAAATCATCGGTGTTATCAGCGTTGTTCTCAGGCTAAAGTTGAAAACACAGCACTGCACCAGCTACTAAGAAGGAGAAAAATGACTGCTATAGCTGAACCCAGGACAGTATCCACCCCTTATTCCATACCATTCACGTCATGATCAGATCCATATTTTAAAATATAGCATCGCTTTTGTCTCATGCATATATACACATATATATACACCCACACCCACACAGAGAGAGATATCATTCCTTAGTCCATGGACCAATCCCTATAAAGATGCTGAATTCAACCAGTCCATGATGTCAGGCTCCATCTCTTGTAACAGTCTTTCGGGGCAGGAGGGACAGTGCGTAGTGTTGGGTTGTTGCCTGCTGATGACACGGCCGAACTTCTCCGGTCACTGCTGAGCTCGTCTGGTTTCATCAAAGTTCATTCTTTGTTCGGATGATCATTGGAGGGAAGTCAGGGTCAGTTGCTGGTGGCCTGAAGACATCTAGCTGGTGGGCTATAAGAGTGTCATAGAGCAGGCAACAGCATACAATTGAGTTCATTGGCTGTTTTCCCCCCAAATTAAATCCCCTTGAGGTACACATCGGACTTCCCCATCTTCCCACATTACCCACCAAGTATATCCAGGTCCCTGAGCAAAAGCCACCCCACGAGTGGGTTTGCCTTTACCTGAAACAGGAATAACCCAGACTGTCTTCCCCAACAAATTCTTTATGTGCACTACAGGAACTTTATCCCCCTCTACAGTACGTAAAAGTTCTGATTGGGCTGGGCCAGCCCTGTTGGCAGATCCCCTAGTGTTGACCAACCAGGTGGCTTTTGGTAAATGGGTATCCCAGTGTTTGAAAGTCCCACCACCCATTGCTCTCAGGGTAGTTTTTAACAGCCCATTGTACTGTTCAATTTTCCCGGAGGTTGGTGCATGACAGGGGATGTGATATACCCACTCAATGCCATGCTCTTTGGCCCAAGTGTCTATGAGGTTGTTCCGGAAATGAGTCCCATTGTCTGACTCAATTCTCTCTGGGGTGCCATGTCCCCACAAGACTTGTTTCTCAAGGCCCAGGATAGTGTTCCGGGCAGTGGCGTGGGGCACAGCGTATGTTTCCAGCCATCCGGTGGTTGCTTCCTGATTCGTAGAACTCGTTAAAAACTCGTCAAAAACTCGTCAACAAAGTTTTAAGTTGACAAGCAGGTATTCTTTATTGCGGCACTGGAGAACACGGGGGATAGCTCCTCCTAGCGTGTTCTGTCCGAGCATCAACCAAACCGTGATTATATTGTCGTTAGTCATACATATTCATTATATTGTATACATATTCATGAAGTTGTTTATACATGACATCACATTCCTAGAACATTCTTCCCGCACACGCACTTTATTATAGTAGTGGTCTTTGGGACCTTTGGTGGTCATTTCTTCATCATCCTCCTCTTCATCACCTTATCTTTTCCTTGAATTCTTGTTCTGGTAGTCTTTGAGGTCTGCGCAGTAGATAAGTGCTTATGCCAGTTTAATTAGTTCGGTAACACTGCTGACATAAGTGAGTGATTTCTTCTCGTCCTTCTACTTATCAATTAACTTAGCTACAGCACATCCTGAACATCTGCTAGTTTCAGACACTCTTTATCTACAGCCCTTATTTTGCTTACAATAAATTTTATATGAAGGTCATAAGGTTCTAAAACTATGTCAGCTACAATGATTTATCTTATACAATGATCCTTATTATGTTCTTTTGGTTAGGCTTTTTAGGCTTGGAAAGTTTTGTTGTTATGTACAAAGCCACCAAGCTTAAAGTTACTTAAAACTGAATTTTCTTGTTTACAAAGGATTAATTTTGTACTTCCCTGTCTCAAATCCGCCCTTTTTCTGTCCTTTTGCAAATTCTTTTGCAATCTTTTAAATTATCCCATTACCATTTAATGTTTTTCTAAAATCCTTTCCTGTTTCCACTTGATGTTTAATCTTGTTTCTTTTCCATTCTTCATAATCCATCATTGATTGTTTACAACACCAAAAGTAACATTGAATTGAAACACATGTGATTAGGATTACAATTATTATCATTATTATACTTGCAAACAATTTTTCACTAAAATGCGTGCCTCGGTCAGAAGAGATAGCCTCCGGTACCCCAAAGCGAGGTATTATTTCATTTAGTATTTATATTCAGGTTTTGTTTGTTCGATTATTAATTTGCCATCAGGAATTAAGGTCACAATTTCAGCCTGTTCTGCAGCACATTTAGCCTCATAATTGGCCAAATTATTTCCAATTTCTTATTCAGTGTTACCTCTCTGGTGTCCTTTGCAATGCATGATTGCCACTTCTTCAGGTAATCGCATGACTTCCAGTAATCGCAAGATTTCTGTCGCATGTTTAATTTGTTTTCCTTGTGTGTCCAGAAGTCCTCGTTCTTTCCAAATAGCACCATGTGCATGAACTACACCAAAGGCGTACTTAGAGTCAGTCCATATATTTATTTGTCTGTCTTTTGCCACTTCCAATGCTCTGATCAGAGCTATTATTTCAGCCTTTTGTGCCGATGTATTACTAGGCAAAGGCTTTGCTTCTATCACTTGTGAAATTGTGTTTACAGCATATCCTGCTTTTTGTTTACCATTTCTTATGAAGCTACTGCCATCGGTAAACCAGGAATCTGCATTTTCCAAAGGTTTTTTCTTTTAGATCTGGTTGACTGGAGTATACAGTTTCTATTGTGGCCAGACAGTCATGAGTTATTGGTTCAGTGGAAGTCTCCCGGAGGAAAGATGCTGGGTTCACAACATTAGTTACCACAATTTCAATATCATCTTGTTCCACAAGAGTGCCTGATACTTTAGAAAACATGATGGGGACAACCAATGAGTCCCTTTTTGCTCTAAAACTGCTGATGCAGTGTGCGATACCAACACAGTGATTTTCTGTCCCAGGGTAAATTTGCAGGCTTCTTGAATGCTGGTAAGGACTGCGGCCACTGCCCTGAGGCATCCTAGCCATCCTTTGCTCACTTCATCCAGTTGTTCTGAGAAATAGGCCACTGCCCTTTTATAGGGTCCTAATCTCTGAGCCAAGACCCCTAAAGCCACTCCCTGTTTTTCATAGGAGTATAGTCAAAAAGCCTCAGTCACATCTAGGAGCCCCAGAACTGGAGCTCTCATGAGTTCTATTTTTAGGCATTTAAATGCCTCCTCAGCTTGATCAGTCCACTTCAGAAAGGATGGATTTCTTTTCAATAGTTCATACAAGGGTCTTACCAGGATACCATAGTCATGAGTCCAAAGTCGACACCATCCTGTCATTCCCAGGAATGTCCGAAGGTCTTTGGCTGTAGATTGCCATGGTGTCAGACAAACAGCTTCCTTCCGCGCTGTTCCAAGCCCTCACAGCCCTCCTGTTATTTTGTATCCTAGATAAGATACTCGAGTCTGGATTAATTGAGACTTTTGTTTGGACACTCGATATCCACTCAATCCTAAGAAATTCAACAGTTCAACAGTCCACAGAATACATTCCTCTTTAGTTTCAGTAGCAATTAACAAATCATCAACATATTGCAGCAGGGTTCCTGTTTGAGTAGGTGCCTTCCAAGACTCCAGTTCTCGTGCCAGTTGATTTCCGAAGAATGTTGGAGTATTTTTAAATCCTTGAGGTAACACTGTCCAAGTTAATTGGGTTTTTCTACCTGTATCAGGGTTTTCCCATTCAAAGGCAAATAAATTTTGACTTTCTTTTGCTAGAGACAGGCAGAAAAATGCATCCTTTAAATCCAATACAGTAAACCATTTTTGATTACTATTTAATTTGGTTAACAGGGTATAAGGATTAGCTACTACTGGATAAATATCTTCCACAATCTTATTGATCACCCTCAAATCTTAAACTAACCTGTAACTTTTCCCATCTGGTTTTTCACTGGTAAAATAGGGGTATTATATTCTGATTCACATTCAACCAACAATCCATATTTTAAAAATTTATCTATGATTCCTTTGATTCCCTTCCAATCCTCTAATTTTAAGGGGTATTGTTTTATCTGAACTGGATGGGCCCCCCTTTTTATTTTGACCTTGACAGGCAAAGCATTTTTCGCCTTACCTGGAACTTCGGATGCCCATACTCCCAGATATACCTGATTAAAGATTTCTTCTAGGTCAGGGGAGTTCTCTTTTTCATCTTTCTGCTGGATTAAACTTAAAATTTCAATTAATTGCTCATTCTTTACTTTTAACTCCATTTCCCCTTCTTTAAACATTATAATTGTTTCCAAATGTTCTAACAGATCTCGTCCCAATAAAGATTTTGGAGAGTTTGGCATATACAGAAATTTATGTATTCCTATTTGTTTCCCTAATTTATATTCTAAAGGTTTCAAAAAGAATGCTTTTTCTTGGCAGCCAGTAGCTCCCACAACTGTAATGGAATCAAACTCTGATTTAACACTGAATAGGTTGCTCCTGTCGCTGGAGCCACCTGGAGATTCTTTAGCTTAGGGCAATCTCGCTTCCAATGTCCAATTTCCCTACAGTATGCACACTGATCCGGACCCAAAGGAGAAGAATTTACTCCTCCACCCCTGCCTGACATTCCTCTTCTGCCTCTGCCTTGTCCTCTCATATTAGTCCCTCTACTGTTTTCTACTTGTCCCACATCTGCCACCGTAGCCACGGCTATGGTACGACCCAGCTTTTCTTCTCTACCTGTTCCCAATTTCTATACACTTTCCACGCTCCTTCTATCAACTTTTCTATATCACGATTATCTGCTTCTTTAAAATGCTGAAGCTTCTTTCTAATATCTTCTGATGATTGCCCTAAAATAGATTGGCTATTTGGTGCTTCCCTTCCTCTGAGGAGGGATCTAATGTGGTGAACTTTTCGCATTGCTTCTCTCAACCTATCCAAAAACTCAGTCGGTGTTTTGGCTTGCCCTTGTTTTATAACAAATACGGCTGACCAATTTACTGTTTTAGGACCACTCTGCCTGCTAATGCTCCTGCAGTAATCTGAGCACTCACATGAGTGGGGGCAGTTTTTAACACCAGCTGTTGTTTTGGTTTTTTTTTTTCCATTTCAGTTAAAGCATCCAGCATTACATCTATAGCTCCCTAGTCAGGATCTTGGCTTTTAACAATCAACTCAAACCTTTTTACCACTCCTATTGGATCATCTCGATAGTCTTTCACAGCTAACTTCCAAGCATCTAAATCTCGCATTGAAAAATTCACTTTTATTCTCATCCGACCCTCCGGTCCCATTGACTGTCTTAAAGGTGCCTGAGTTACCGGGCCTGTTTTACTATGAATGCGTGCAGCAATTGGGGTAACATTTTCAGATCCTCCTGCTCAGTTGTCAGCAACAGCAACCCTCTCCTTCTCATCAGTATCAGAAGGATTCAAGGCAGGGGACACTCCTCTTGGAGGTCTCGGTAACACATAATCTTCTACCCTATCTTCCTCCTTTTTCCTTAATTTCAAACACATTTCTCCAATATCACAACCCAAACAACACCTCTCCAACTTAGGTTTCTGTTGCCTTCTTTTTCTTTTTTTTTCTTTGTCCCTTTCCAAAGCTAAAATTGAGGGATCTGGCAGAGCTCTCTTGATTCCACATTCCCTCTGCCACTCTTGCTGGTTTCTTAATGTGAAAAACATATCTGCATGCATTACATTGCTCTGTTGATATCCCATTATTAATTTTACACACACACACAAGGGATCCCACAAACACACTTCACACAACTACAATACCTAGAACACAAACAAAATCCAATTAGACAAACAGCTATTAATGACACAATCACAACATACAGTACAGCCTTAACCATATCATATCGTCAATACCAAAATCGTTACCGTGATAATCTGCAAAACTAGGTCAAATACCTGCAAGTCACAAATAACATAAATTGTTATACTTTACCAATGTTTTCTTGTTTACCGGTCTGCCCGGAGATCTCCTGATCTCTTTCCAATGACTCAGAATACAGCCCAATGGGCTCTTTTTAATATTTCCCCACCTTGTTGATCTCCCATTAGGATTATTCTGTATTTCCAAGTCTATATTAATTTCCACTTTATCCCCCAATGTATACCATATGGATGCTAGCAGCCGGGTATACGCCTCTACCTACGCAGCTTATGCACGATTTACGGGAGGCACCAAACGGGTAGCTCATAGGGTACTCTATTGCAGAATACCCCCACCACAGCTAGGGTAGCTCATAGGGCGCTTTATTACCAAAACACCCCCACCACAGCTATCCCCGTTTAGCTCATAGGGCACTCTAATATAGAGTCCCCCCACCACAGCTAACCTCCCGTAAGAGCTCTTTTCCTTTACCGTTACACCTATATAATATAGTTCATAAAGAATACCTTATAAAAGATGGTCCTTGTCTGCTCCTGCACTGATCCGAATGAGTCGAGGGGTCCCTCCAGGAAAATTCCCGGGGGTACCCAAGGGAGCCCTGTTCTCAGCAGGTCCTGCAGCCGAGCAGAGAGGGTCCCATCTGGGTCGCCAAATTGATTCGTAGAACTCATTAAAAACTCGCCAACAAAGTTTTAAGTTGACAAGCAGGTATTCTTTATTGCGGCACTGGAGAACACGGGGGATAGCTCCTCCTAGCGTGTTCTGTCCGAGCATCAACCAAACCGTGATTATATTGTCGTTAGTCATACATATTCATTATATTGTATACATATTCATGAAGTTGTTTATACATGACATCACATTCCTAGAACATTCTTCCCGCACACGCACTTTATTATAGTAGTGGTCTTTGGGACCTTTGGTGGTCATTTCTTCATCATCCTCCTCTTCATCACCTTATCTTTTCCTTGAATTCTTGTTCTGGTAGTCTTTGAGGTCTGCGCAGTAGATAAGTGCTTACGCCAGTTTAATTAGTTCGGTAACACTGCTGACATAAGTGAGTGATTTCTTCTCGTCCTTCTACTTATCAATTAACTTAGCTACAGCACATCCTGAACATCTGCTAGTTTCAGACACTCTTTATCTACAGCCCTTATTTTGCTTACAATAAATTTTATATGAAGGTCATAAGGTTCTAAAACTATGTCAGCTACAATGATTTATCTTATACAATGATCCTTATTATGTTCTTTTGGTTAGGCTTTTTAGGCTTGGAAAGTTTTGTTGTTATGTACAAAGCCACCAAGCTTAAAGTTACTTAAAACTGAATTTTCTTGTTTACAAAGGATTATATTTAATTTTGTACTTCCTTGTCTCACTTCCACCATGGCAAGCACATGGCGCTTGCCTTGATGGGTTGGTGGGACTGTGATATAGTCAATCTGCCAGGCCTCCCCATATTTGTACTTCAGCCATCATCCTCCATACCAGAGAGGATTTAACCGCTTGGCTTCCTCAATTGCAGCACGTTTCACATTCATGAATAACCTGGGCAATAGTGTCCATTGTTAAGTCCACCCGTTGATCAGGAGCCCACCTATATGTTGCATCTCTGCCTTGATGGCCTGAGGTGTCATGGGCCCACAGGGCTAAAAATAATTCACCCTCATGTTGCCAATCTAAGTCCATCTGGGCCACTTCAGTCTTAGCAGCTTGATCCACCTGTTGGTTGTTCTGGTGTTCCTCAGTGGCCCAACTCTTGGGTACATGAGCACCTGCTTGGCATACCTTCACCACCAGGTTCTGCACCCGAGCAGCGATATCTTGCCACGTTGCAGCAGCCCAGATGGGATAACCTCTGTTTTGCCAGTTGCTCTGCCTCCATTCCTGCAACCACCCCTACAGGGCATTTGCCACCATCCATGAGTCAGTAGCGAGATACTGGCCATTTTTCTCGTTCAGCAATGTCCAAGGCCAGCTGGATGGCTTTCACTTCAGCAAAGTGACTTGATTCACCCTCTCCTTCAGCAGTTTCTGCAACTTGTTGTAGGGGATGCCATACAGCTGCCTTCCATCTCCGACGCTTCCAAAACACTAGAGGGGCCCACTGGCTTAGATACTTGCCCATACTGTCCCAAACACCCTGCCACTCATGACTGCCCAGCCTCGGGAAAAATCTCTTGGTGGTCCTCCTATACCGTCGTTTAATCCTAGACAAGACCAGTGCTGGACCCTGATTAGCTTCCGAGATCGGACGAGATCGAACAAGATCGGGAGTTCTCAGGGTGGTCACGCTGTAGGCAAAACATAGAAAGCATGTGCAGCAACAAGCTGGTTCCCAGCAAAAGAAGCAGAATGCTCTCAAGGGCATTGAAAGGATATTCAAGATCTTTACCTTTTCCGGAATCTACTCCCACTGTAAATAGCCTGGTGTGGGAGCAGAGGGTGTGAGGGAATATCTCCTCCATAGCTTCACCCCTCCAAGGGAAGGAAAAACATGTGTGATTGATTGCTAAAAAATTCCATTATATGTCTCCCAAGGTACAGACGTGATAACCACACTGAGGACGCATACAAGATGTGTTTCGTGATCAATGATTCTATCGTATTACAAGTCATTACCATGAAGTACAGCGAAACAAGAACCTTAGCCCAGGCTCCCCAGCTGATAAACACTAAAACAGCAAATACTGGCTGCAAGTAAGCTATGACATGCTGATACTCTGAGATCAAGCGCAACAACTCCGAGAGCAAATAAATCAACATTGTAACCAATGACTATTAATCCGAAACAATGAACGCTTTTCACAAACAAACACGATCAGACACACTCTGGTCAGATCTGTCATTATCTCAACCCTTTGTGCCTGTCCTGGGTTCAGCTATAGCAGTCATTTTTCTCCTTCTTAGTAGCTGGTGCAGTGCTGTGTTTTTTAACTTTCAGCCTGGGAACAACGCTGATAACACTGATGTTTTTAGTTGTTGCTAAGTAATGTTTACTCCGACCAAGGACTTTCTCAGTCTCATGCTTTGCCAGGGAGGAGGGGAAGCCGGGAGGAAGCAGAGACAGGACACCTGACCCAAACTAGCCAAAGGGGTATTCCATACCACAGCACGTCATGCCCAGTATATAAACCGGGGGGAGTTACCCGGAAGGCCTGATCACTGCTCGGGTCGGGCTGGGTATCGGTCGGTGTGTGGTGAGCAATTGTATCCTCTCCCCTTGTTATTTCACTAATCGTTATCATCATTGGTGGTAGCAGTACTGGTTTTGTATTATACCTTAGTTGCGGGACTGCTCTTATCTCAACCCGTGGGAGTTACATTCTTCCCATTCTCCTCCCCATCCCTCCGGGAGCGGGGGGGGGAAGAAGTGGGGGGGGGGAGTGAGCGAGCGAGCGGCTGTGTGGTTCTGAGTTACCGGCTGGGCTCAAACCACGACAGTTCTTTTTGGCGCCCAACGTGGGGCACGAAAGGTTGAGATAACGACAGATCTGACCAGAGTGTGTTTAATCATATTTGTGATAAGCATTCATTGTTACTACTCATCACAATGGTGATTATTTGGCTCTCAGACTTGTTGCGCTTGATCTCAGAGTTTCAGCATGTTGTACCTTACTTACAGCCACTATTTGCTGTTTTAGTGTTTATCGGCTGGGGGGCCTGGGCTAAGGTTCTTGTTTCACTGTACTTCATGGTAATGACTTGTAATACAATAGACTCATTGATCATGAAACTGGTCTGGTTTGTGCTTCCAGCGTGGCCATCACCCCTATACATTGGGAGGTATATAATGAAATATTTTAGCAATAGCATATCTTTTTATTTCTCCTCGGGGGGTAAACTTACGAAGGAAGCATTCTCTTTCACCCCCCGTTCCCCCACCAGCCTATTTGCAACAGCAGTTGAGAGTTCTGAAGGTTTTAGATGGCCTTTGAGTACCCTTGAAACCTGCCTGCTGATTGTGCTGGGGATCAGCATGTTGGCAAACATACGGAGTGTGTTTTACCCACGGCCATCCCGTCGTAGGAACATCCTATTTCGTTTAATCTCAAAAATTCAGCAGTATCAGGTTCGAATCTGGTCTAGGGTTAGACGACGATATAGGAGGACCACCAGGAGATTTTCCCTGAGGCTGGACAGTTATGAGTGGCAGGGTGCGTGGGATAGTATGGGCAAGTACCTAGGCCAGTGGGCCCCTCCAGTGCTTTGGAACTTCACCACTGAACAAGTGCAACATCCGGAAAAACTAGTAAAACACTTAAACGAGGTGTGCTGTCGTCCTGGTTATACCAGAGAGGGACAAATCTTGGCAACATGCTGGGGCTTGGCCTATGCCTACAGAGCCCTGCTCAACACTATCCAGCACCTTCAAAGGGAAAAAAATGTCTCTGGATCTGATGGCAAAGCAACAGACAACGCAGCTATGCCAACTACAAGCACAGCAGCTACTCAGACCCTGACCACAACAGTCAACACAGCTACTCCAAGTACAGCAGCTACATCAACCCCAGTGACAAGCACAACAGCTATTCAAACCCCGACAGCAACAGACAATGTGGCTACTCCAAGCACTGCAGCCACACCAACCACAGTGACAAGCACAGTAGCTACTCAAACCCCGACAGCAACAGATAATGCAGCTGTTGGTGTTACTCAACTCCCAAGCACAACAGCTGCACCAACCCCAGCAATAGACATTGCAACCACTCCAATCCTAGTGGCAGACACTGCAGCCACTCCAACCACAGTGACAAACACTGCAGCTAAACCAAATGGCCAGTTTGTGACAATGTCTGTTGCCCCTGTAAGCAAAAGCAGACGAGAGGCACAAAGAGCAACCCGCGAAGCGAAGAAAGATGAAGACCCAATGCCATTACTACATGCAACAGCATCTGAACAAGAGTTACTACTACGTGGGTCAGAGGAAGAGGAAGAAGAAGAAGAGGTCACTTCTCGACCCCGGACCTCAACCGAACTACGGAATATGCGAAAAGATTTCACCCGTCTTCCAGGGGAGCACATTGTCACCTGGTTGCTCCGGTGCTGGGACAATGGGGCCGACGGTCACGAACTAGAAGGTAGGGAAGCCAAGCAGCTGGGATCACTTGCTAAGGAAGGAGGAATTGACAAAGCGATTGCAAGAGAGAAGCGAGCCCTCAGGCTTTGGAGGCAGCTCCTGGCAGCTGTGAAGGAAAGGTTTCCCTACAAAGCCGATATTACGAATCGGTCAGCCAACTGGACCACGATAGAGAAAGGCATCCAGTCCCTGAGGGAATCAGCCATTCTAGAGATGATCTATCGTAGGCCAGATTCCAGGAACACATCCGTAGATCCAGATGAAGTCGAATGTACACGACCCATGTGGCGGAAACTTACACGGAGTGCGCCATCATCATATGCCCACACATTGGCATCAATGACCTGGAATGATGGAATATCACCAACAGTGGATTGCCTGATTCGTCAACTCCGAGAGTTCGAAGACAATCTCACCCCTTCCATCATTTCAGCTGTGGAAAAACTGTCCCAGGAGGTCAAACAATTGAGAGACGATTTATCCGATCTATCCAGCTCCCCACGCATACCAACCTATGTCTCAGCTATTAACAGAAGGCGCCCTACTGCTCGAGAAAGAAAATATAGGAGGTACACGCCACGGGCCACCCTATGGTTTTACCTGCGGGATCATGGAGAAGACATAAGAAAGTGGGATGGAAAACCTACTTCAGCTCTGGAGCAACGGGTGCGTGAACTGAAGAGGAGAACAATGGTCAAGGATGATCCTCCCAGGAAAGCTGCTGCTCCAGTCTCTGGCGAGCAGTTTCCCAGATGGAGTGAAAGAGCTGATTTTACTCCAGCTCCTGTGATAAGGAATACTAATCCCTTTCTACAAGACAGAAGTGGAGAATTTTGTGATCACTATTAGAGGGGCCCTGCCTCCAGCCAGGTGGAGGAGAGGGATAATCGGGTTTACTGGACTGTGTGGATCAGATGGCCTGGCACATCAGTCCCACAGAAGTATAAGGCTCTAGTAGATACCGGTGCACAGTGTACTCTGATGCCATCAAGGTATCAAGGGGTGAAACCCATTTATATTTCTGGAGTGACAGGAGGATCCCAAGCGTTAACTATGCTGGAAGCTGAAATCAGCCTGACTGGGAGGAAGTGGCAAAAGCACCCCATTGTAACTGGTCCAGGGGCTCCATGCATCCTTGGCATAGACTATCTCAGGAGAGGGTATTTCAAAGACCCAAAAGGGTATAGATGGGCTTTTGGTATCGCTGCCTTGGAGACAGAGGAAATTAAGCAGCTGTCCACCTTACCCGGTCTCTCAGAGGATCCTTCTGTTGTGGGGTTGCTGAAGGTCGAAGAACAACAAGTGCCAATTGCGACCACAACAGTGCACCGGCGGCAATATCGCACCAACCGAGACTCCTTGATTCCCATCCATAAGCTGATCCGCAGACTGGAGAGCCAAGGAGTGATCAGCAGGACCCGCTCACCCTTTAATAGCCCCATATGGCCAGTGCAAAAGTCTAATGGAGAGTGGAGATTAACAGTAGACTATCGTGGCCTGAACGAAGTCACACCACCATTGAGTGCTGCCGTACCGGACATGTTAGAACTTCAGTATGAACTGGAGTCAAAGGCAGCCAAGTGGTATGCCACAATTGACATTGCCAATGCATTTTTCTCGTTTCCTTTGGCAGCAGAATGCAGGCCACAGTTTGCTTTCACTTGGAGGGGCGTCCAGTACACTTGGAACCGACTGCCCCAGGGGTGGAAACACAGCCCTACCATCTGCCATGGATTGATCCAGACTGCACTGGAACAGGGGCAAGCTCCAGAACACCTGCAATACATTGATGACATCATCGTGTGGGGTGATACAGCGGAAGAAGTTTTTGAGAAAGGGAGGAAGATAATCCAAATCCTGCTGAAGGCCGGTTTTGCCATAAAACGGAATAAGGTCAAGGGACCTGCACAGGAGATTCAATTTTTGGGAATAAAATGGCAAGATGGACGCCGCCAGATCCCCACAGACGTGATCAACAAGATAACAGCAATGTCTCCACCAACTAACAAGAAAGAAACACAAGCTTTCTTAGGTGTTGTGGGGTTCTGGAGAATGCACATCCCAAATTACAGTCTGATTGTAAGCCCTCTATACCACGTGACCCGGAAGAAGAACGATTTCAAATGGGGCCCTGAGCAACAACAAGCCTTTGAACAAATTAAACGAGAAATAGTTCATGCAGTAGCCCTTGGACCAGTCCGGGCCGGGCCAGATGTGAAAAATGTGCTCTATACCGCAGCTGGGGAGAATGGTCCTACCTGGAGCCTCTGGCAGAAAGCTCCAGGGGAGACTCGAGGTCGACCCCTCGGCTTTTGGAGTCGGGGATATAAAGGATCCGAGGCCAGCTATACTCCCACTGAAAAAGAGATACTGGCAGCCTATGAAGGGGTTCGAGCTGCCTCAGAAGTGATTGGAACTGAAGCGCAGCTCCTCCTGGCACCCCGGTTGCCTGTGCTGGGCTGGATGTTCAAAGGCAGGGTCTCCTCTACACATCATGCAACTGATGCTGCATGGAGCAAGTGGGCCTCAATAATTACACAACGAGCTCGAATAGGAAATCCCAGTCGTCCAGGAATTCTAGAAGTCATCATGGACTGGCCAGAGGGCAACGATTTTGGGATGTCACCAGAAGAGGAGGTGACGTGTGCTGAAGAGGCCCCACCATATAATGAACTGTCAGAGAGTGAAAAGCAATATGCCTTGTTTACTGATGGGTCCTGCTGTATTGTGGGAAAGCATCTGAGATGGAAGGCAGCTGTGTGGAGTCCCCTGAGACAAGTTGCAGAAACTGCTGAAGGAGAGGGTGACTCGAGTCAGTTTGCAGAGGTGAAAGCCATCCAGCTGGCCTTGGACATTGCTGAACGAGAAAAATGGCCAGTACTTTATCTCTATACTGACTCATGGATGGTGGCAAATGCCCTGTGGGGGTGGTTGCAGCAATGGAAGCAGAGCAACTGGCAACGCAGAAGTAAACCCATCTGGGCTGCTGCATTGTGGCAAGATATCGCTGCTCGGGTGCAGAACCTGGTGGTGAAGGTACGCCACGTAGATGCTCATGTACCCAAGAGTCGGGCCACTGAGGAACACCAGAATAACCAGCAAGTGGATAAAGCTGCTAAGATTGAAGTGGCTCAGATGGACTTGGATTGGCATCATAAGGGTCAATTATTTTTAGCCCTGTGGGCCCATGACACCTCAGGCCATCAAGGCAGAGATGCAACATATAGATGGGCTCGTGATCGAGGGGTGGACTTAACGATGGACACTATTGCCCAGGTTATTTACGAATGTGAAACATGTGCTGCAATTGAGGAAGCCAAGCGGTTAAAGCCTCTCTGGTATGGAGGACGATGGCTGAAGTACAAGTATGGGGAGGCCTGGCAGATTGACTATATCACACTCCCACCAACCCGCCAAGGCAATCGCTATGTGCTTACCATGGTGGAAGCAACCACCGGCTGGCTGGAAACATACGCTGTGTCCCATGCCACTGCCCGGAACACTATCCTGGGCCTTGAGAAACAAGTTTTGTGGCGACACAGCACCCCAGAAAGAATTGAGTCAGATAATGGGACTCATTTCCGGAACAACCTCATAGATACTTGGGCCAAAGAGCATGGCATTGAGTGGGTATATCACATCCCCTACCATGCACCAGCCTCTGGGAAAATCGAACGGTACAATGGGCTGTTAAAAACTACCCTGAGAGCAATGGGTGGTGGGACTTTCAAACACTGGGATACACATTTACCAAAAGCCACCTGGTTGGTCAACAGTAGGGGATCTGCCAACAGGGCTGGCCCAGCCCAATCAGAACTTTTACATACTGTAGAGGGGGATAAAGTTCCTGTGGTGTACATAAAGAATTTGTTGGGGAAGACAGTCTGGGTTATTCCTGTTTCAGGTAAAGGCAAACCCACTCGTGGGGTTGCTTTTGCTCAGGGACCTGGATATACTTGGTGGGTAATGCGGGAAGATGAGGAGGTCCGATGTGTACCTGAAGGGGATTTGATTTTGGGGGAAAACAGCCAATGAACTCAATTGTACGCTGTTGCCTGCTCTATAACACTTTGATAGCCCACCAGCTAGATATCTTCAGGTCGCCAGCAATTGACCCTGACTTCCCTCCGATCATCACCTCAACAAAGAATGAATTTTGAGGAAACCAGACGAGCTCAGCAGTGACCAGATGAGTTTGGCGGTGTCATCAGCAGGCAACAACCCAACACTACATACCGTCCCTCCTGCCCTGAAAGACTATTACAAGAGATGGAGCCTGACATCATGGACTGGATGAGTTCAGCAATTTTACAGGGATTGGTCCATGGACTAGGGAATGATATCTTTCTCTGTGTGCGGGTGTGGGTGTATATATATGTGTATATATGGGACAGGGGTGATGGTGTGTTGAGAGATGTGGGATCTGAGCATGACGTGAATGGTATGGAATAAGGGGTGGATACTGTCCTGGGTTCAGCTATAGCAGTCATTTTTCTCCTTCTTAGTAGCTGGTGCAGTGCTGTGTTTTTTAACTTTCAGCCTGGGAACAACGCTGATAACACCAATGTTTTTAGTTGTTGCTAAGTAATGTTTACTCCGACCAAGGACTTTCTCAGTCTCATGCTTTGCCAGGGAGGAGGGGAAGCCGGGAGGAAGCAGAGACAGGACACCTGACCCAAACTAGCCAAAGGGGTATTCCATACCACAGCACGTCATGCCCAGTATATAAACCAGGGGGAGTTACCCGGAAGGCCCAGATCACTGCTCGGGTCGGGCTGGGTATCGGTCGGCGTGTGGTGAGCAATTGTATCCTCTCCCCTTGTTATTTCACTAATCGTTATTATCATTGGTGGTAGCAGTAGTGGTTTTGTATTATACCTTAGTTGCGGGACTGCTCTTATCTCAACCCGTGGGAGTTACATTCTTCCAATTCTCCTCCCCATCCCTCCGGGAGCGGGGGGAGGAAGGGGGGGAGTGAGCGAGCG